>NC_057866.1:246014858-246259858 GCF_019393635.1 Dromiciops gliroides | reverse complement strand
GAAAATCAGGATTCAGGGTAGGAATGTATCAAGCAATGTTTGAGCCTGACTATCATAGGAATTGGTTCAAAAAAAGAACAAGATACACACTCAATTGGGATGGAGAAAAATGAAGAGTAGTCCAATAGAAGGGAAGGGTATTTGGGGGATACATTGGTCAGAAGCAAAACAACTTGGAGGAGGGACAGGATGAAAAAAGGAAAGAGAGAGAGAGAGAGAGAGAGAGAGAGAGAGAGAGAGAGAGAGAGAGAGAGAGAGAGAGAGAGAGAGCACACCATAGAGAATAATAAATGGGGAGAGGTAAATACACAATATTCATAACTGTGAAAACATTTTAAAGCAAATTTCTCTGATAGAGACCTCCTTTTTCCAATATATAGAAAACTGAGTCAAATTTATAAAAAATAAAAGTTATTCCCCAACTTAGAAATGGTCAAAGGATATAAACAGAAAGCCTTCAGAAGAAATTTTTTTTTTAAATACTATGTATAGTCATATAAAAATGCTCTAAATCACTATTGATTAGAGAAGAACAAGCTAAAACAACTCTGAGATACCACTTCAAATCTATCGGAGTGTGTAATATGAGAGAAAAGGAAATGATAAATGTAGGATGGGATGTGGGAAAATTTGGAAATTAATGCATTGTTGGTGGAGTTGTGAACTGATACAACCATTCTGGAGAGCATTTTGGAAGTGTGACCAAAGGGTTATAAAATTATCCAAACCCTTTGACCCAAAAATGACACTACTAGATCTGTATCCCAAAGAGATTTTTTAAAAATGAAAAGGACATGTATGTATAAAAATATTTATAGCAGTTCTTTATATGGTGGCAAGGAATTAGAAATGGAAGAGATATCCACTAATTGGGGAATGGTTGAACAAGTTGTAGTATATGATTGTGATGGAATGCTATTGTGCTATAAGGAATTTTGAGCAGGATGTTTTCAGAGAAACCTGGAAAGCCTTATATGAACTGAAAAATAGTGAAGTGAGCAGTACCAGGAGAAAATCATACACAGTAACAGCAAAATTTTACAATGATTAACTCTGAATAACTTAACTATATATTCTTAGCAATACAATGATCCAAAACAATTCTGAAGGACTTATGATGAAAAATGCTATCCACTTCCAGAGGAAGAACTGATGGAGTCTGAATGCTGATCAAAGCATACCTATTGTTGTTATTGTTGTTCTGTTTTCTTTCCTAACATAGCTAAGATGGAAGTATGTTTTGCATGACTGCACATGTATAACCTCTACTAATTGCCTTCTCAATAAGGGGGAGGAAAGGGAGGGAAGGAGAAAATTTGGAACTCAAAATTAAAAAAAAAAAAGCAAATGCCAAAAGGTTTTTTTAACCTATAATTGGAAAGATGAAATATTTTAAAATATTCCAAATCAAAGGAAATCTAAATTTTAGTAAGAATTTAATGAAAATAATTATTTAATTTTCCCAAGTACATGGCCCCCCTGAAATCTATCCACACAAGAGACCTCAAATTCAAAATCCTTATTCCAAGACTTTAAGTAAAATATCTATGGAACATTTATGGAAAAACATAGGTATCACACAAGGTAAGAAAGTGCACAGTTTTTAATATGTATAAATAGAAAGACATATACATTAGTGAGATTATAGTGAGACCTATTGAAATAGATTTATGTAGGTACCATTCTATATTTTGAAAATTAAAGAAATTTAGAGAAGATAAAAATATATTAGTAAGAAACACATATAAGATATTTATAGATATACAAAATTCTGAGGCTCCTTAATTCAGGTAACTTTCCAGAAATTTTATTTCAGTTCAAAATTTAATTATCTTATCCTTGGGAATTAAAGTTTTCTAGGATCTCTCTTTTCTATAATCACCAAAGCATTTTAAAATTGTTGCTTCAGGATGACTTGGCATGTAGCCCTCTGATCCACTTACTTCCTCTGATTTCTCTTTGAAATTGAGGGTATCGAGGGGCAGCTAGGTGGTGCAGTGGATAAAGCATCAGCCCTGGATTCAGGAGGACCTCAGTTCAAATCCGGCCTCAGACACTTGTCACTTACTAGCTGTGCGATCCTGGGCACGTCACTTAACCCTCATTGCCCGGCAAAAAAAAAAAAAAAAGAAAAAGAAAAAGAAAAAAGAAATTGAGGGTATTGTGATATCTTAAAATGGCAGCTATCAATGAACATAGAACATTTCCCTCAAGGAATAATGAATGTACTTGGTGTCCTTATTA
Organism: Dromiciops gliroides; assembly: GCF_019393635.1. Classification (NCBI taxonomy): domain Eukaryota; kingdom Metazoa; phylum Chordata; class Mammalia; order Microbiotheria; family Microbiotheriidae; genus Dromiciops; species Dromiciops gliroides. The sequence goes on along the minus strand of NC_057866.1, from coordinate 246,257,614 downwards.
AGTTCCCATCTGGAAAAATCAAGAAGGGCCAAGTCACTGGAAAATTCCAAACCACTTCTTGTCCCTCTAAAGTCTGTGATTAAATGATAATATAAGTCTTTTTAAGAGACACAATTTAAGATGTGGAATTCAGGCAGGGCTGTGCTGGTAAATGTTTAATAACTAGCTCTCTGGGGGGAAAATGTACCCACAAGATACTTTTAAATTTAATCTGCCTCATTAACATTTTCTCCATCACTTTCTTAAGTCTAGGTATTCAAGAAAACAATACATCAAGCTCTGGTTGGTCGTGTTTCTATATTTCTGAGATTTAAATTTTAACACTGAAAATTTAATAATGGACTCTCATTATGCATGGGGCTAATGCATATTTTCTGTGACCCTGTGCCTTCTCTACATTTAATCTCACTAGTACATAATTCAAGGAAGTTTAGTTCCCTGAGCTAAGGTATTGCTGTAGGATGAATATGGAACTCTTGCTTTATCAGGAGCACTCTTCCTTAGTTCTCCACTCTCCCCAATTTTCAAAATGCAGAAGTTTCCAGGGGTTCGGTGGGGGAGTATCTGTTGGTTGTATAACTCTGCAATATTAGAGTTGGCCAAAAAAATAGCATAATTTTCTTGTTGCTTCAGGCAGACTGGGGAATGAGAGCCTGTATCAATAGTGAGCTATGTATTAACGTTGCAGAATATAGGAGGGGGGAGAATTCCTCTGCCTTTTAAGTAAACTATCTTTCTTCCCATTCCCACCCTCCTAATCACTCCCCTCCTCTTTCCCTCCACTCCTAGGTGTCTGTGGGTGATAGTTGTCAGCTCTTATGAATGATCCCAACTCTTCAGATAAAATAATACCAAGAAAAACCCATATGTCTTTTCTCTTTTCCATTCTTTATTTGCTGGCCATATAATTTGTGGATAGTAGATACTTTTTTGAAATGCAAGGAAGAGGCAGAAATGCTGCAACTTAGCTTGAAATACAGCATTGATGGTTGACTTGCATCATGAGTTTGTAGGATCACAGATTCTAGTGTGGCATATGTGCTCTGGTACATACTCTCTAAAGGTCAGATTGGCTATATCCAGGAGGTACCTTAATAAGGTGGAATGATTCTTCTGTCTTGCCATCATTTTAGTCCCCACTGAATATGACTCCCCTCCCCCCACCCCTGCCATTGTTAGACATCAGTTACTAGGGCCCCAGTTCCATTTAATCACTAGCCATTGATTGGTTTTTACAATAGATTTTTAAAAACTTTACATATATAACAAAAGCAAAAGAGGAACATTTCACCCACCAGCCCTCCCCTATTCCACTTTGGTCTCTCAGTTACTATATAGTGTTGATTCCATTAAGTCCCTATTCTGGTATTTCAAGACATGGGGTAAATCCTTGCCTTAGCTTGAAGTGGTCTTTGATCCCAAAGGTCATTCCTTAAAGCATGAAGAATCAATGGCACACTGGTTCTGGAACCTGGAAAGTCAAAATGTCAAGACATCCTTATGGGAGTTCTGCTCTCTACATTTAGAACAGAAAAGAATAAACATACACTTCAAGGATTAAGGCCCATTTATCAAGGGCCACATGGTCTTAGAGGGGAAAAAGCCTCCTCTTAACTCATTGTCTCTCACTGTACATGAAATGTGGCCAACAGGAAGTAGCTTAAGCTTAGAGGCCATTTGACTGTTCGAGTCAATTAATAAAATTCTTCAATATGTGGCTTACCCAACAGAACCAGTTGCAGGATGTCAACACATGTCCCAAGGCATTTGCCTTACAGGTCATCCTGACTTTGTCAGAATCAGGTATCCCAGATTCTCCATGTGAAGAAGTCATATCAGTTGAGCAAGTTTATGGGGAGTCCACAAGATGCAGACCCTGGATATAATCAGGGCATGCAATGAGGTGTCCTTTCTGCTTTTTTCCAGTAATTGTGCTAATCCAGTAATTGAGTGTTTTGGGGATGTTCCCTCTCTGGTTTTGTTAAGCAATATTTGACTCAGAACTTAGACTCTTAGAAGGCATTCCCCATTATTGGGTACTGGGAAGAATGAGACAATGACTTAGTGGAATTTTTTTAAACAGTGACTCTGGAAGATGGATGGCGAAGGAAAAGGCAGTGACTTGCCTGAGATCTCCACAAGACCCTTCCAAATACCTTCAAATAATGCCATAAGACAATTCCTGGAGCAGCAGAAACCACAAAAGGACAGGGTGAGATCATTTTCCAGAAAAGCCAATATAGAAGGTCAGTGGGAAAGGTCTGTTGTACTGGGGTGAGAGTGGAGCCCAGCCCAGCACAGGCCATGCCAGCACAGATCCAATCTCAGCTCAGACCCAGCCTCAGTGAACAAGGAACAGGCCTTGGGAGCCTCTGAATCAGCAGTAGCAACAACTGCTTCTGGAACTCAGTCCACAGATGGTAAGGGAATTGGACAATTGGCCAGAAGGAGATTACAGTGGTCTCTTTGCTACCACTGAGGCAGGACTCTGTTGTTTTGTCCATACTTGGATCCAGGTCACAATCTTCGGTGGCAGTCCTGGGCAGGGGAAGAGCACAAGCACACAAGATCTTGCAGCCACATTGGAGCAGGACTATGTTCATAGTTCCAGAGCATGTCTGTGGTTGCTTGCAGACCAGAGCACAGGCTGGAAGAGTAGTAAACTTACCTCTCCTTAAATCATAACACCTTGGAAGAACTAAAAACTTACAAATTCCTAGAAGTATCAAAGAAAACAGCTACTCAAACCCCTGAAGTTTGGGACACTGTGCCCTCCAACCTGAAAGCAGTGCCTCACCTTAAGAAAGAGTTAAAAGTTGATAAATAGGCTGGGGAAATGATCAAACAGGAAAAAATGCTGACCATAGGAAGTTTCTATGGTAACAAGGAAAAGTAAAATGAGACATTAATGTGCTCTTGGTGAAGTTGTAAACTGATTCAAACATTCTGTAGAGCAATTTGGAACTATGGCCAAAGGGATATAAAACCATGCTACTCTTTGGCCTAGCACAACCATTACGAGGTTGGTATCTGAAAAGAGATTTTTAAAAAGTTGAATTTGAAGTTTAGGAGATGCCCATCAATTGGGGAATGGCTGAACAAATTGTGGTATGAGATTATGATGAAACACTATTGTGCTATAAGAAATGATGAGCAGGGTGCTATCAAAAATCCTGGAAAGACTTACATGAGCTGATGCAAACTGAAATTTACTGTATACAAAGTAACAGCAATATTATAAAATCATCATCTCTGAATGATTTAACTACTTTCAGCAATACAGTGATTTACGACAACTTTGAAAGATGAATGAAAAATGCAGTCCATCTCCAGAGAAAGAACGGACGGTGTCTGAATAGAGATTGAAGCATATTTTTTAGTTCCTTTTTCTTAAGGTTTTTTTTCTGTTTTCTTTCACAAACTGACTAATGTGGAAATGTTTTGCATGATTATACATGTATAACTTATGTTCTATTGCTTGCTTTTCTGGGAGGGGAGTAAGAATATTTGGAACATAAAGTTTTAAAAATTGATGCTAAAATTATTTTTAAATATAATTTGGAAAAAATAAAATTCTAAATACATGGAAAAAATAAAATAAAAGGAACAAGTCAGAAGGGAAGCTAAACTGCATTGTGGAAAATTCTGGGCTCGCGAGTGTTTTGTGGAGTCAGACCTGCACCTATAGCAGAGGGGGATGGACTTGGCAGTCATATGGGAAATGAGACCAGAAGGGGTGTCAAATTCTTCCTCCCCATTGAACACATCACTAAAGATACTGAACCAGTAAAGGATAATTCATCTGGTTAGGAATGGAGAGGCACAAAATAAGAACAGATGATAGATAAACTATAAGTTTTCTGAGGAAGTACTTGGTTTCAAGGATCATGATCCCCTTGTGACAGAGAGAAATGTCACATACAGACTCAAGAAAAGATCTGATCCTGGGAAATTATTCTGTGTGTGTGTGTGAGGACCCTACAAAGAGAGAAAGGACTTCCTATACCAGGAGTTGTGAATTACTCCTTTATTACATCCCCTAATTGTGTCCCTCACTATTCTTTCCCACAGATTCTGTATGTATTGATGGGAGAAAGTACCCTGGTGTATAGAAGAGATGTTTTTGTAGCTACTACTTTTGATATGGCATTTGAATAAACACTTTGTGGGAAGCAAAAAAAAAAAAAAAGAGGGACTCTGCCATGAACTACTGCTGTTGTTGTTCTTGTTGTTTTGTTTTGTTTTGTTTTATTCTACCTTTATCAATTAGTCTACCATGAATGGTAGAAGAGGCTTGCCTTCTCCCTACATCAGCACAAACAGAAAACTATGAAGAATACAGTAGAATGTGTCCTGCCTAGGTGAGCAAAAAATAATTTTGGGGCTGATTCTTTTGTATTTGTTTTTGTCTGAACCTCAATAAAAAAACATTGAACTTGAGAGTTACATGACCAGGATTGGAGTCAATCTTGTGAATACAAGATATCCAGTGTTTATGGGTCCATAGGGTGGAATTGATTGGCAGCAGGGAGAAGTTTCTCCTTCAAAGATGATGACCAGCAACAAGAAGAGGAACCCAAGTCTCCAATAATTGACCAATAATATTGACTTTGAAAGGTAAAAAATTCTTAACAAGGAGTATAACTAATAAATATTGCTATTTGTTCAGTTAACTACATCATCTTTATGCCATTTTGTACTTGTATGCATTATGTGAGTGTGTAGAGGTATGTGTATGTGTAGGAAACAAATACCCATCCCCCACCTAATTCATATTGTACAACAAATACCTTCATATTTCCCTCATTTGGGGAGACCCTATATATGAGGCTAAACCTAAGTTTTAAGTAAATTGTCCCCTAGAGTAGGAAATATAAAAAGGCAAGGGTGTGGGGCAGCTAGGTGGCTCAGTTTATAGAGTACGGGCCCTGGAGTCAGGAGGACCTGAGTTCAAATCTGGCCTCAGACACTTAACACTTACAAACTGTGTGACCAGTGGGCAAGTCACTTAACCCCAATTGCCTCAAAAAAAAAAAGCCAAGGGTGTGAGCAAAGGGAACCTACACCTTCTCATAGGAGGGCTGGCTCCCTCAAAACTATCAGTTAATCAGTTAATTGATATTTGTTAAGCATTTTCTATTTGCCAGATACTGTATTGAGAGCTTGGACTGAACCTGATCCAAAATGTGGGCATAGCTAATGAGACCCATAATAAAGAAGATAAGGGTAAAGCTTGGCATCCCCTTGGACTCAGCTCTGGTTGTTTTTTGTTTGTTTGTTTTATTAGAATAGATTCAGCTCCTATTCAGCCAAGAGCTGGAAAGGACTTGAGCTATTATGAAATCCAACCATCTCATTTCATAGAAAACTGAGTCCCAAAGAGGTTAAAAAATGTCCAGGGTTTTAGATCTAATAATTTGAATCCAGGTCTCTCTTACTAAAAGTATATCTATCCTTGATCTGTTTGGAAACAGAAAGCTCATAGTGACATTTGAGACATCAGAAAGACTCTCTGAGAATTTTTAGACTCCAGGGTTCCTTTATTAACTGGCCAAGAAGCTGCTCCTGCCTCTACAGGAGATTGTAATGGGGTCAACACTTTGCTATACTGCTGAAACTGTTTTCTTCACTTTATGATGGTGATATTGAGAAGGGCCATGTCTGATTGTTTGTTGCCAATAGATAGTAAATGACCTCTACATGTTTCCATTCACTTGGAAAAGGTAAAGTTGAGAGCTTAGATCTTAACTGGGAACCACTGCTCCCTCTGGGAATGGATATTACAGACCTTTAAAGATAGTTGATAACCTCTTAAGAGTTTAATGTTGATGGGGTAGCTAGGTGACACAGTGGATAAGGGACCAGCCCTGAATTCAGGAGGACCTGAGTTCCAACCCTGGGCAAGTCACTTAACCCTCATTGCCCTCACAAAAAAAGAGTTTAATGTTTTATTTTATTGTTGTTGTTTCTGATTCCATTTTGCATGAATTCCTTTGAGTCACTCAAAGCTGGGAAGGAGACAAGAAACTTAATAGGGAAAAGTCCTTTTCATAAAGTTTTGAAGTTTTGTATTATAACATTTTTTTTCATATCTACATTTTAAAAACTTAAACAAAAAATAGAGATACAGGCATTTACTAGAAGGCTGAGAGTTGAAAAAACCCAGGCTGGTCTTTTCCCGATAGCACAAGAGAAAAGACAGGAATTTGGCTTTAGAGTTGCAGGAATCCAAATGGGTTCTGGTCTGCTCATGGCCAAGACTGACTGAAGGAGACCAGCTCCCAGATCTTTGGTAACTAATCCCAAAGCACCATTTGCTTAGGTGTTGCCTGGACGCTTATGCAGAGATTCCACTATGAGTAGCTAAAAATGTATACATGATATCCAGGCAAGCAACTTATGTCTGCATATGTGTGAAGGAGACATGTTGCATGGTCTTCCCACTCAATTGCCTTTCCACCTCTTGTGCCCACAGTTACCTACATGCAGGGAGATATACATAGAGGGAAACTATTTGTACATGTACCTTTATACACATTTATTTTAGTGGTAAGTGCAATTGCTCCTGAATGCTTTTTGTGTGTATTAGTAGTAGGCCTCCACCAGTCGCGAACAACCATGGATCACCACCCTGAAAAGCCACAGGCCACAGCGTGGCTGTGTTTTCTGTTGTATCTACCCCATGAGGAGTAGCTGGAGTGTCCTCTCCAGGGTGCTGGCCTGGGCGGATCACTATGGAAAACAAGCTATTGCCCACAAAGCATGTTTTCCCTCTCCACGACTTTGGTAGATCCAAAGGAAAGGCAGAGCCAATACAGTTTGGCACCAGTGCTGCCACAGGAGTTGCCAGAGGGATGTGATGTCCAACATCCAACTGCCTAAGGGACTCCGACTCCTGATTTTTCCTCGGGGTTAACTTCCGAAGCCTTTCCCATATATGGGTATACCCGTGGAGGTTTAAAATCAGGGTTCCTTCCCCTAGGTGAGTTGCCTACCAAGGCTGATGAGCTCCACCTGCCCGAAGCGACTGGTTTTAAGGCACCAGTGACTCGCCTTCTCCCCTTCTCCTGTTAGTGAAAACAGTTCCACCATGAGAAGGCCAGGAGTTGGGCTTCGGTTGTCAGAGGCTATTTGAGACACACGCCATTGGAGCATTTTATAGAGAGTGGGAGCTTATCCCCACTCCCACCCTGGCATGACAACCTTTGGAACTATTTGTGTGGATTACTTTATGATTTACTGTATTAAAGATCTTTTACAACTTAACATGATTACTAAACCCTGTAGGCAAGTCTCACTAGCCTTTTCATACTTGAGAGAAAGGAAAGAACAAATATAAACTTTAAAATAAAAGAAGGGATAAAGAATTAAGAAACACTGTAGAATTCATAAGAAAATCTCTACTGAGAAGGCAATCTATGGTGTATAATTAATTTCATTGACCACTTCAGTGAAAAGGAATATTCATCTATAATTGACAGAGGTAAATGGTGCATAAAAGGAATTAACTTCTGGACAAGAATAAATCCAATTTCAATATAAATTCATTATTTCACCAGGAATACTCCATATACTTTCAGATTCTTCAATACAATAACTCACCATCTCAAGTGAGAACAGGTCAAATATATTTATGTTTACTACCAAATATTGACAGCAAAATACATGCCATGAATGAGCAATAATCAGAAGATATTATACAGCAAAATATCAAAAGGCCAGAAATTCAGCTAAAGACTAAAGGAAAGTTCAAGGTTTAAAATGCAATCCTCTCAAAATAGGGTGCAAAATTTGGCATTATATCTTCTCTTTATAGAATGCCTCAATCTATGAAGATCTTTTAAAACAATAAAAATATCATTAGCTTTCAATTGTTTGCAGGAATGGAAGTATTGTGGGTTGTCAAAAAGAAAAATATCCCCAAATCATTGATATTTTGAGTTTTTCTCTTCCCTCTGCCTCACTAACTCAATTCCAAAGATTTCCTTCTTTAATTATGTTTGGCCCCACCTCACATTATAATTAGTTGTCAGGAAGAATTGGTATGAAAAGGACAGTAGGCATTGAGTTATTGGAGAGATCATAAAAAGAGGTTCTTTCCAATGGTAGCTACCAAAGAGCATGTGGCATTTGTCTGTAATGGGCTTCTGGCAGAGGCACTCTGTCCCCATTACATTTCCAACTTCCTGGGCAAGGTCCTAGGATTATTTTGCTGCCTATATTCCACATGATTTCATCAGCAAAGTCCAATTCTAATTTCTCAATCCTGGTAACTCTGGTTTCTCAAAGGCAGTGCCAGTGGACACCAGACTTGCATGCCTTTTCCCATTCTGGAAAGAGTTTATATACTATCCTGGTAACTGCATCTGCTTTCTGAGATAACCTGAGAGTTTCAAGAAGTTCATCACCAGTGGGAATTTGATTAAGGCAACCTATGAAACAGAGACAAACCCAGAATGATCTTCAGTTCTTTATAGCCCCTTTTACCCCGAAGTGAGAAAGAGGGAAGAGGCTGCAAAGAATCGCAAGTTAAGGATTGTTTAGTAACATTAACTTAGCTCATAGTCTTCTAAAAGTGATATACTCATGGAATAACCAATGACTGGACATATTCCTAGAGGAACTGAATCATATCAATCAGAATATTCCTGTAATAAATGAAGCCAGAATGCAGAAAGGAGTTGCCAGCACTTAGCACAGTGCCTGACACAAAGTAGAGGCTTAATAAATGTTTATTGATTGATTGCATTTAAATGGAAACATAGTTCAGAAGTTCTGCTTGGAAAGGTAATTAAAGGAATTGGTAGAGTGGGTTTTATATTATGCCCATGGGTAGTAAGAAACAATATTCCATGGGACATTTGGTATTTTGTATTGCATTGCACATGGTAAATATTTGTGAAAAGACCACCCTGGAAATAATCATGATTTATTTACCAATATCTGTTGAAAAAGATGAAGTAGAGAAATTCTAAAATCATTTAATAAAAACCTTGAAATTAAGTATTTACTTGTATACTGGGTAATTACAATAGGGACTAGAAAGGCATGTGTTTATATGTATATATGCATACATATTAAAAAATATGGTCCCAAGACTAAGGATTGAGATGGACCAAAGATTATAAGAAACATATATAACATGTATAGTTTCATTGAGAAAAGATTCAGAAAATGTAAAACGTGGCATCCACTGAATAATATCACAGAAAATAAAGTTGATTATATTTTAACTGATGTGAAACAATTCATTACTAATGTGGGAGTCATTCTTGAACCTCCCATCTTTATACAGTCAGAGCTCCAACTTAGTGGAAGAAATATCAAAATTAATACAAAGGCAGAAGAATATAAATGTGTTCAGTAAAAATATCTTCAAGCTGATCTTTTAAAATAATTATTGTTTTTTTTTAAAAGGTGGAGTAGGGGTAGGGGGAAGGAGATAGAGGATCTGATAGCAACTTTCATAATAAAAATTTCCTTAAAAAGTTTAAATTATGTCACTAACTTGCCATAAGGAAGAATTTGACATAATCACTAAACATTTGATTCACTAAGCAGACACGGCAAACAAGAACAGTACTGGCTTAAAATGAAAACTCATCTGCAAAACATTATGGAGAAGCATGGTAGAAGATTTTTGAACCTGCAGCATAGACTCATAAAGGAATAAGAAGTTTTGCATGTTGGTAAAATAAAATCAATTGAACGAAATTTTGACAGTAGACATAACCTTATAAGCAAAGTTATATGGCAGTCATTTGTGGATAAAATTGGAAGGACAACAAATAGATGGAAGATGGAAAGAATCTACAAACGCTTATATAACAAATTATTTTCACCTTCATGGATGGTAGACCCACCTCATTTGGAGTCTAAGATGGAAAACCTCTGACTTTATTAACAAAAAAGAAAGAAAGAAGAGAAGGAAGGAAGGAAGGAAGGAAGGAAGGAAGGAAGGAAGGAAGGAAGGAAGGAAGGAAGGAAGGAAAAAAAGAAAGAAAAAACAGGCAACAGAAAAGCTATCAATAGCTACTGACTCATATGCTTACTTTCCAATTGAAAACAGGTCCCCACAGTTTTTGGCGAGTCAACCAGGAATTGATTAACCTACTCCCCCTCCCCCTTATTTGACCATGAGCCAACTAACCTGGGGGACCTTCTTGCCCCTCCCCCACTGCCACTTTAGGCAATCTCCCTTGCTCTAAAAAAACCTTAGCATTTATCTTGCTGGTCAGAGAAAAGCCGGTTCATTTTGAACTGCACCATGATTGAATATATGTCTCCCCCCTTGTATATTCTAATTGGCATATTTTGGGACAGCATATTCTCCTGATTTAAACTATTGGCCTGCTCAATACTTATTCATAGCATTGCTGGTTTCCTCCTCACAAACTCAGTAAAAAATCTTTGGAACAATGGTATGGGAGTGTTTATCCCTCCCACTGAGCACACATACAATATTACTGGAAGCATTACAACTAAATCCGAACTTTGCTATACTACCATAATTATAGCTCAAATGGCTATAAATTTTATTCTCATTATTGTCATTATTGCAATGTGGTATTTTTTTCCAAAAAAAGCAGTAAAGAGAGGAAGGGATATGAAAATAGTAGACCACATGTTCAGAGGGATACCAGTATAGGTCCTTCTATTGGAGATGACCTGAGTTCAGAAACAGATTTAGACAAGTCTTTAGAATCAGAGCAAGAGAAACTGCTCCCCCTATAGAATGTTACAACACACAGAGGAGCATAGAGTAAAATATATAGCCAATTCAGTCCAAAGGATCTGTGTGCATGGAAGAAACTTATACCTAGGTTTGATCAGAATCCAAAGTCAGTAATTTCGCAGTTAAGGTCTATATTTAATACATATCAACCCACTTTGGCCGATGTCATTTGTCTTATGGAAATTATACTATCCCCAAGTGAAATTGCAGATATTGTCACAGCAGGAAATTCCTTGGTGGCCTCTGGGGAAGCGTTAACAGAGAGGTCTCTCCAGGAGCCAAACTGGGATTATAACAATCCACAGCAATTTCAAGAATTAAAAAATGCTAGGGAAATGCTACTGAAAGGAATGAAATCCTGTTCTAAGAAATCTGACAACTGGCAAAAATTTTTAAAACTCTCTCAGGAGCCTAATGAACCTAATAGATTTTATGATAGACTTTGTGAAGCTGCCAGGCAATTTATAAGACTGGACCCACTAGACTCAAAAGACTCCTATATTGTATGTAATACATTTGTATATCAATCACTGCCATAAATCCATAAATTTTTTATGACACAGTGTCCAGGCTGGAAAGATATGGCTGTAGACAGGCTTAAAGAAATTGCCACCTATATTTTTGAGGCAAATGAAGACAATACAGATAAGCAAAGAATTCTGGCACCAGAACTTTCAGGTCAGGCATTTAAAGGTCAGGACAAAACCCCTAAGGTGTGTCAGTACTGTGAAAAACAAAGACACTCATTGAGAGAATATAGAATTAGAAAGGAAGAACTCAGGGGGGCAGTAACTGAGGGTCTGGAATATTTTTTTCAGGAGAAACCAGAATAATTATCGAAATTTTTACCAGAAAGGAAACAACCAATTACAGACCTTATTACAACCAGAATCAGTATAATTGTAGACCTTATCAGGGAGGTACAGAAGGACAGAATCAGCATTGGGGTAAATCTAGAATCCCTCAGAGGGAGACACAGGACTGACGATGTCTAGGGGAGGAGTGGAAAATAGATACAGAAAGCTTTACTTTTCCAGATCCTGAATTTTTGAAACCTCTTGTACCAATCCATTCACCTCCCCAGAGTAACAAACCACATGTGACCCTCAAAGTTGGGGACACATATTATGATTGTCTGTTAGATACGGAAGCCTCTAAATCAGTCTTAGTGCATAAACCAGACCCTGGATGCAATGCTATTGGATCTTTAAATGTGGTAGGAGTCTCAGGTAAGGCCCAAAGAGTGGCAGAATTAACCCCTTGCATGGTATCTATGAGGTTTTTAACTGTAGAACATTCATTTTTACTTATGCCCGATGCCCCTGTAAATTTATTAGGTAGTGATCTCCTTTGTAAACTTAGAGCAACCATATCTTGTGCTCCAGATGGGGCTCTCTCTCTGTGGTTGCCAGAGGATACTGTTCATTTATAAACAATTTTGATTGCAGATACTCAAGGAGTAGTAGGGGATACATCCAAAATCCCCTCTGACATTCCTGACTCCCTATGGGCCTCTACTGAAGTGGGGCTCCTTAAATCTGCTATACCTTTTACTATTAAAGTTAAAAGGGGTGCACCTCCATCCATTCCACAGTATCCATTGTCTAAAGAAGCTATAGAAGGGATCACCCCTATAATTGAGGCTCTGAAAAGACAGGGTATTATTGTCCCATGCCATCTTTCTCCATGTAAACTCCCATTTTGCCAGTTAAAAAACCAAAGCCTGGCCCAGAGGGCAAGCCTATTTATCATTTTGTACAAGATCTTAGAGCTATTAACAATTATGTTATTCCTAGACATGCTATAGTCCCTAATCCTGTCACCATAGTTTCTTCAATCCCATGTGAGGCTACATGCTTCACAGTGGTAGACCTCTGCTCTGCCTTTTTCTCTATACAAGTGCATGAGATGGGGAGCTAAGTGGCACAGTGGGTAGAGCACCGGCCCTGGAGTCAGGAGTATCTGAGTTCAAATCCGGCCTCAGACATTTGACACTTACTAGCTGTGTGACCCTGGGCAAGTCACTTAACCCCAATTGTCTCACCAAAAACAAAACAAAACAAGTGCATGAGGACTTCCAGTATTTATTTGCCTTTATCTGGAAAAATACACAGTGGACCTGGACTAGACTCCCACAGGGATTTGTGGACAGTCCTACATTATTTTCTTAAATTTTACAATAGGACCTGGCCTCTATTACTTTTAAAGGTTCCACTTTAGGGCAGTATGTTGATTTACTTTTAGCCTCCCCTGATGCTGACACCTGTCAGGAAGACAGCCGCCATTTATTATTAGAACTATACAAGAGAGGCCACAAGGTCTCTAAGTCAAAAGTGCAATGGTGCTTACCTCAGGTAGAATATTTGGGCTTCATTCTGGCTGCTGGAACTTGCTCTGTCTCTCCTAATTGAGTCCAGGCTATTCAACAACTGTGCCTCTTTAGTTGATATGGCTGAGAAACCCCATGATGATCTTTTGGATACACCTTTAGAGAACCCTGATATTGTCCTCTATACAGATGGTTCTTCATTTATGAAAGATGGCACCCATTTCACTGGGGCTGCTGTAGTTTCTGATTATGACATTATTTGGGAAGCTTCTCTGCCTTCACATTTTAGTGCACAAGCTGCTGAACTTGTGGCTCTTACACAAGCCTGTAACATAGCCAAAGGGAAGAGCACTAACATTTATACTGACTCCAGATATGCCTTTGGTGTATTCCATGCTGTTGGTATGCTGTGGCTACAGAGGGGCTTTCTAACACCCTCTGGAAAAGCTATTGCTAATGGAGACCTTATCAAGGACCTCCTATCTGCCCTGAAACTTCCCTCTGCTCTAGCAATTGTACATTACCCTGCCCACACAGGGAATAGTGATCCTGTTTCAAAGGGGAATGCACGAGCTGATTCAGCAGCTAAGCTCCCTGCTTTAGAAGCCCCTGAACATGTATTTAACCACTCACCTTCTGAGGATGTTTCCCTCCACCTAACTTATGATGATTCTGAAGTAGAAAGGTGGAAAAAGAGATTCAAGGCTAAACAGATCAATGGAGTCTGGATATCTTCAGAGGGAAAACCACTTCTCCCCCAGAAATTCTATCACCAGATATACCTCTCTATTCACAAGAAAGGCATTGTGGACTCAGTTAGAAGGACCTGGTTAGCACCAGGTATAACTAACATAGCATCTAAAATCTGCTCAGGCTGCTCCACATGTCAATCTTATAATCAACATGCCTTCCATGCTAAAGCATATGGAGGGCACCCTTTGGCATACACACCTTTTGAACATCTACAAATTAACTTCATTTCTATGCCCAAAGCAGGACAATATAAATTTTGCCTTGTTATTGTTGACCATCTCACTCGATGGGTAGAGGCTTTTCTTGCCCTATGAGCAAATGCTGGCTTTGTGAACAAAGCTCTCCTTAAAGAGATAGAGGTACACATTTTACAGATTCACTTCTCTCCCAGATTTATTCTTTCTTGGGAGTAACTACTAGATTTCATCCTCCTTACCACCCTCAAATCTCAGGCCAAGTTAAACGTATGAATAAAGAGTTTAAGAGCATGATTGGCAAATTATGTACTGAAACTCATTTGAAATGGCCTGATGTTCTACCCTTGGCATTATTCTATCTGTGCAGTAAGCCAAGAGGTGAACTCCATATATCTCCTTATGAGATGCTTTTTGGTCACCCTCCTAAGCTAAAACTTTTTCCCCCAGTCTATACATCACTGGTGGGAGGTGATACTTCTACTCTGGGTATGGTTTGGGATTATATATATATATTTCAAGTATATCCTAAGTTATGCAGTGTAGCATGCATTTTTACCATCAAATTGTCTTTGGCGAAATTAATACGAGATTTAGGATTTATGGAAACTTAGCATTTCAGAGACTAATTGTTATTACAATGAGCTTAAAGGAGATGGTTCAATGCCATGTTGCATGCCCTGGAGAGAATATATGTACAACAGGAGGAGAGACAGGTACATGTAAGATACCCTGATGAAGGCTGAGAGAACAGCCAAATACATTTAGGAAGTCCATAGTTTGCTTATGAGAGCAGCTATGTAGAGCACAATTTCTGGACATAGTCCAGTTTCTTCCTCTCTCACTCCAAAAATATTCTGGTGTCCATGTTAGCCCTAATGCATGCACCTGGTTTAACTTAACTTGGCTTCTTCACTCAATCTGGTGGCATGGTCAGAATCCATCCACCTGAGGCCTAGCACAATTATTAGATGTCTATACACCATGAGATGTGGTATGGTAACCTTTCCATAACATTTTCAGGTGTTATCATGGACACATAATTAAATTTGGCCTTGATCCAGACATATAGTGGTAAAAAGTGTTAGTAATGTCATAACTGTCTCAATTTTGTATTGCGTATGGATATGAGTATCCTCCAAAGGGGGCACTCCAATATGCTGTATATATATCAAGTTTAAACTTGTTTTGTATATTTTGAAGAATTTTCATTGTTTAATTTAAACATTTTTGGACAATACTATGCTAAAGATTGATGAAAATCCAGCAGTTCCAGAGACAACCAGAATCCAGAGACAGCCAGAATCCAGACCATAGTCCAGTTCCCCTGATGACATTTCAACCCTCCTTTGAAGACAAGATTTTAAGGACTTTAAATGGACATTTTTGTTTTTCCTTCTGTTACTATATACATCTTCCATAGTATGGATTTTCCCTTTCCTATATTGTTATTAGTATATTGTTTGTTAGCATTGGTTATGATATTCCGTTATTTTTTTAAATTTATATATTGTTTATTATTTCTTGTTCCATCAAGAAAACACCCCATATTTCTTGATGAAACAAAGGGGGGAATGTAAAGAAATAATTGTTATTTAAGGTTTTTATGCCTCGGCACGCAGTGGCCTGGGGCTCCGCAAACTGCACGGTGCTCCACCCACTGGTTGTAGCCGTTGCCATAGTGCTGGCACCTCACGTCATCACCACTCGCCGACGCCTACATGGGCCTGGCAAAATTATAATGATTGGAAGCCTAGTGAGGGCAGACATGTAACTGTCAGAACGGCCAGGCAATTGGTTGGGGGCTGTGTGGAGTTTCTGGGAACGGGGAGAAGTCACCATTCTAGCTGGAAGCTGGAAGGTGACAGGAGCTCTGCTGTGTATTCTCCACTAATTCCTGGGCAGTGGTATTTTTCAGGTTGTATAATTTCCCTTTCCCGATTTTATTTCCTTTCCCTTGATCCTACTGATCCAGTTTGTGTTTTTTTGTTTTTGTAAGTTCGTTCTTGTTAAAATAAATCCTGTTCTGTTTTGAGGGAGGCTGTCGGTCTCCTTCCTTGCCCCAATATTGTGGTTCGCTAACACTCCCCAATTAAAAATTGGTCCCCACAGGATGGACCCCATATACAGGGGGGAATCATACTTTTATACATTAAAAAACATTTAGTGAAATAAGACCAATTAATTAAAATGAAACCATTTATCATTGTATAATCTGATATCTAATTGGAGGAAAGATTAGGAACATTCCAAATTGAGAAGTGGAGAGTGAACAAGTGAAATTCCCTGAATTCAGAAAAAAAAAAGAAGAAAAAAAAGAGGTGTTCTACTACTCCCAAATGTCTGTGAACAAGCAAAGGCACATGGAAACAATTACTGATTGATCAGTACAAGGACAATTTTAGATAAGACATATGAGTTTCTTGAGAGGTATAATTGTGAGAAAACTCACTGCATCAATCTTTGGATCCAATTGAGTTTAAGGTCAACATAACCAAGGTCTTTAATTAATTGAAGAAGTGATCCAGCTTCTCAGCCACAGAGGGCTGGATTAAACAATGCTATAAAATTTTCTCCTAATTCCTACAATTGAATAAAGTTTTCTCACAAGATTAAAATTAGATTAGATCGATAACAGAATAGAAAGTGAACTGGGCTAGCTCCAGAATTGAGTCACAGGAAAGAGTCAGTGAGGTTCAGACAATTCCCACCACCACTTTTTGTACTAATCCTCTCACTTCCTTCACTAGAGACCAGTATATCCTCTGCAATTGATGGTAATACATCAGATTTCAGTTCACAAAGAGGCAATTGAAGTTTGTTTCTCTATATATCAGTTTCTTTCTTCTGTTTCCTCCACAATGTTGCTTGTTTACAGATTCTCTTGCTTCCTAACACCCTTAACAAAAGTCAACGGCCATTGATGTCTGTTATTGCTTTGGTAGATCACTTCTCCCAATGGTGTGTCATTTTACTTCTTGTCCAATTTGCTATTGTCTACAGAGCTTTCATTCTCAACTTCTAACATTTGGAACTAGTTACTAGAGAATCAGCCTTTTAATATGACCAGCATTGGAAGAACTTCCAAGCATTCAATTTAAAAACATGTTTATGCTATTCTTTGAATTAACATTATCAAATGCTCGAACTCTTTGTTTTAACTTTTATGAATCCTTTGGTTTCAAGGTTGTTTCTTTCAAGCACTACATTGTTGGGTCGCATTTCTTAATCCAATCTACTACCCTTTTAATGAGTTAGTTCATCACATTCAAATTCAGGTATGGATATTAACTGTTTCCCTCTCTATCATGATATGCACCTCAATTTCCTTCCTCTTTTCTGCATCTTTTCAACTTACAAAGAAGAAAGCAGGGGAAGGAAAGGAATAGGATCCATACCAGAAATCTATAATTGAAGTAGTCTTATTCTTCTTCTTTGGCCCTTATTTCTTTACTTGGTTAGTTTTCTTTGCCCAAGATGATAACTTTAGATTCATCCCTACTGAAGGTAGGAAGGAAGCAAACAGTTATTAAGTGCCTACTGTGGGCCTGGTTCTAGGCTAAGTGCTTTACAAATATTAATCTCATTTGATCATCACAACAACCCTGGGCAGAAGGTGCTATTATTATCCCCATTTTACAGTTATGGAAACCAAGGCAGATAGTTGTTAAGTATCTTATTCAGAGTCACACAACAAGTAAGCATCTGAGACTTGATTTGAACTCAGGTATTCCACACTACAGACTTAGTGCTCTATCCACTTTGACATTAAGCTGCCCCATCAATAGGATAAATTGAAGTTCATCTTATCAGATTCATACCAATACCCTGGACTGATAAGATCTCTTTGAATCCTTACTCTGTCATTTATTATTTTAGCAAACTCTCCCAGCTTTGTATCCTTAGCAAATTTTTATCCCTTTGTGAGAAATGGTTTCTTAGTGAAGCAAAAAAAACAAAGATACACAATATAAATAGAGGTAAAAAAGGAAATCAAATTTGGCTGAAAGAATCCTTAGACAATAAAAAGTATCAATATTAAATGTACATGTTCAAATGTCATAGCATGTAAATTCACAAATATATATTTAAAATTAATTGAATTAAAAAGGACATAGACAGGAACATAGTAATAATAGAAACTTTAATATCCCTATTTAAGAATTAGACAAATCTAACAGAAAGATAATGGAATTCAACAAAATGGCAGAGGAAGAACAGCTAAAAGACATGGCATTTCCCAAATGGGATTGCTAAAACATATACAGATTTTGAAGTACCACATGGAATTTTTACAAAAGTTTATATATTAAGACACTGAGGTCTTGCAAATAAATGTTAAAAAAGCAGAAATATTAAACACATTCTTTAGAAACCATAATACAAGAAAAACAATAATTTGTTCAAAAGACAGAATTCCAAAAGGAATCTATTTAAAAGAATAAGATTTTAAATTACAAGTGAATCAAAGAACAAATCTAGAAACAATTAAGAATTATGTGAAAGAAAATATTCATGACATATATCAAATTTCCTGGAATGCAGCAAAATCAGTCCTTAGAGAGAAAATGATATCCTTAAAACCAAAAATTATTAAAGTAGAAAAGGAGAGTATTAATGAATTAAATATGTGGGTTTTTAAATTAGAAAGTAAACAAATAAACACACCCAAAATAATGACAGAAGAGAAGTACTGAAAATCAGAGGGGAAATACATAACTTAGAAACCAAAAAGAGAACTAAAATTATGCACAAAACAAAAATTTAGTTCTTTGAAAAGTCTAGACAAATTGTTAAACCTTTAGCAAACTTGATAAAAAAAGAGTGAAGAAAATCAAATCAACAAAGTTCCAAATGAACAAGGTAAAATCACAATAAAACCAGAAGAAAAAGTAATTTTCTTTTCTTTTCTAATATTTTGCTTCCTTCATTCCTTTTTATTTCCTCTTATTGCCAAACAAGGGAAGAAAATCCTTTTGCATTTGTCTTTCTTTGCTGCTTCAAAGATCCTTGAAGACCTAGATTCTTACAGGACACTAATCTCTTCATTACCGTTAAAACTCAAATATTTGATCACTCTTTCTTTCTTTCTTTCTTCTTTTTTTTTTTTGCAGGACAATGGGGGTTAAGTGACTTGCCCAGGGTCACACAGCTAGTAAGTATCAAGTATCTGAGTCCAGATTTGAACTCAGGTATTCTTGAATCCAGGGCCACCTAGCTGCCCCATTGATCACTCTTTCAATTGCTAAAATATATTTATATATCTGAGATGCTAGGTGGTACAGTGGATAGAACAGCCTGTAGTCAGGAATATTTGAATTCAAATCCAGCCTCAAAGACTAGCTGTACAAGTCAGTTACATGGTTTGCCTCAGTTCCCTCATCTTATAAAATTAGCTGGAAAGGGAAATGGCAAGCCACTCTATTATATTTGCCAAGATAACCCCAAAGTAGTCACAAGTAGGACAAGACTGAACAGGACTGAACAAGAACAACATTTAATATCTAGGCTTTTATTGTCTACTATGTTTGTTTGTTTGTTTTTCAAGGGGGCTACCTGGCTTTGTTTTTTTTTTTTATCAGAAATCCTTGATAATTCTTTATTAAAGTTCTATTTTTCTCCATAGATATATATGGACCTTTGTAAGATAAGTTACAAGATACTTAGTTGCAAACCTACACACACACATACACACACACACACACACACACAAAATATTCCAGAATTTTCTCCCTTTTATAGAAGTTTAGGCAGAATATTGCTTATTTTGATGGTGTACTAGCTCTTTCATAATGCCTACTTGTGGCATTTTTCTTTAACTTAAAAGCTCTGAATTTTAGCTATGGCATTCTCAAGTAAGTTTCCTTTGAAAAAAATGTTTAATATCTTTCATTTACATTCTCATTATTTCCCCTAGCATCTCCCCTCTATTTCTGAGAAGGTTATCCCATATAACAATTAATATTTTTAAAGAACCACCCCCTCCAAATAACGATAAGAAGATAAAGTCAGCACAACCAATCATTATGTTGAAAAAGTGTAATGTAAAATACTTGTGGACCTCCCATCTGCATGAAAAGAAGGGCTGTGGGTAGCCTCTCATATCTCTTATTTTGAGTCATGTTTCATCTTGTTAATTTTGTTACTTTTATTGTATATGATTGTTCTTTCCATTTACATTGTTTGAAGTCATTGTGTACACTGTCTTCTTCACTCTGCATCAATTGATGAAGATCTTTCCATGTTTCTCTGTGGTCATCATATTTGTTTCTTTTTTAAAAAAAATCATAGAAGTATTATTTTCTAGCTATATGTAAAGATAGTTTTCAACATTAGTTTTCATAAGATTTTTTTTTCCAAATTTTTATTCCTCCCTCCCTTCTCTTCCCCCTCCCCAAGACAGAAAGCAATCTGATATAGGTTATATATGTACAATTACATTAAACATATTTCTGCATTAGTCATGTTGTAAAGAAGAATCAGAATGCAAGGGAAAACAAAAAAAACCCCTAAAAAGTAGAAACATTATGGTTCAATAAATCTGTATTCATAATCCACAGTTCTTTTTTTCTGGATGTGGAAAACAGAGTTCTTTGGAATTGTCTTGGATCATTGCACTGCTAAGAAGAGCCAATTCTATCATAGTTGATCATTGCATAATGTTGCTGTTACTGTGTACAATGTTCTCCTGGTTCTGCTCACTTAACTCAGCATCAGTCCACTTAAGTCTTTCCAAGATTTTTTTCTAAATCTGCCTGCTCATAATTTCTTACAGCACAATACTATTCCATTACATTCATATACCACAACATGTTCAGCCATTCCCCAATTGATTGGCATTCCTTTGATTTCCAATTCTTTGTCACAACAAAGAGATCTGCTATAAATATTTTTGTATATGTCGGTCCTTTTCCCTTTTCTATGATGTCTTTGGGATACAGATCTAGTAGTAGTATTTATGGGTCAAAGGGTTTGTACAATCCCCAAACCCTTTGGGCATAGTTCCAACATTTGTCATTTCTTAAAGCACAATACTAACCCCCTACATTCAAGTACCACAATTCATTTAGCCATTTCCTGATCAATAGGCATCTATTTTCTTTCGAATTCTTTGTTTTCCCAATAAGTGATGCTATAAATATTTTGATACACATTGGGATTTTCATCTTATTAATGGTTTTCTTGGAGTATAAGCCCAGTAATGGAATGTCTGGGTCAAACAGCATGGATATTTGTCATTTTGTTGTCATAATTCCAAATTTCTTTCCAAAATGGTTGTACCAATTCACAACTCCAACAACAATGTATTAGTGTACCTATTATCCCACAACTGCTCTAGCAATGACCATTGCTATTTTTTCATCTTTGCCAATTTGCTAATATGAGGTAAAATCTTTGCATATTTTCATACCCAAGATACAGATACTTTCTTGAAGGTGGTGATTTGAAGATACTTTCCATTTTTCACTTTGTCCTCTGATCTTAATACAGCTAAACAATTTTGTGATTATTTTTTGGAAATCTGGGTTTGTTTAGTCATTGTTATTGTTTTGTTTTGTTTTTTGCTTGGTCCCAGATTTCAGTGAGTTTGGTGATTATAAAAGTGAATTTTTCTCAACGTTTTTTCTGACCATTTTTTTTAATAGTAGATACACTCTGCTTTTTTCCCCTAATTGTTCAGTCATTTTACTTTGTTCGAATATTTCTTAATATTTAATTGCTTCATTCTATTTTTCTGGGAGTCCAGGATTTGTGCAAGGTTCCCCCATTGTTTTAAGCTATTTATGGTCCTTGGAAGATTTTTTCCTCAAAAGCTCTTTAAAAAACAAAAAACAAAAAAATCTTTGCTTCATTTCTTCTAACCATTCTTAGAATTCTTATGACCAAGCTTCTACTCTCTTGATTCAGGCTCTCTTTGTACTTATTATGAAGTTACTCTCTTCTAAGTTTCCCTCTTGGCATACTTTTAGCCCATACCATTTATTAATTATATTCAGAGGTTTCTTTGTATTCATAGCTTCAATCTCAATTATTAGTTTAGGACTTGGTAACAGGGTTATATTCTATTTACCCTCTTCTATATATTCTTGGATGGAGTGGGAGGTCCTTTCCTTATTCTGTTTTCTCTAATATCTAGGTGACACTGCTTTGCAGAAGATGGCTTTGTCTCAGTGCCTGGCTTCTTCCTCTATCTTCTGGCAGCTGAACTTGGGTGCTGCTCTTGGCCCCATATCTGTCTTCTTCTCCTTAGACAATCACCAATAATTGGTTTGCTTTGTTCCTTGCTATGACTCTGAGAGGCTCCATGGAAATGTCTGAGATTTTAATAGTCTCAGGCTTCCTCAAGGACCTTTACCATGGCCTAACAAGGTACATTGATGGCTCTCAACTCTGCATTCACTGCCTGGCCTTATGTCCCTTAAGGACCAAGACTGGAGATTAGGTCTAACCTCACCCCAGACTCTCAAGGCTCCTAACAAACTGGGGCTGAGATCATGCTGACTTCAGGCCCTCCACTGGAGAGGTAGATGGTTTTTTGACACTTTAGTCTTTTCCCACGTAAAGGGTTGGTGATTTCTGGTCATCTGCCATTCTAAAGATAATAGAGGAGCTTACTATCAATTCCCTTTGTGTTTCTTGATCATTTTTCATTTGATTTTGTTTTAAATCTTTCTTAGAGTGTTGATCAAAGGAGCTGGGCTGAATAGAACATTTCGCATCACCACCTTACCCCTAAAGCCCAGTAAATCACAAGTTTACCATCACAAGCTAGAATTAAAGTCATAAATATTATCAGATCCAACTGTGCTTACTATTTGTTGACTACATAAAAAGGATTTACTAGGTTGAGAAAAATACTACTATCTTTCCAACAGTTAACCCCTATATATGTAATGATTATACAAGAATCCTTGTAATATAATATCAGAGATAACTTTGTTCAACAACCTCTGATTATTAATACCAAGGCATGAAAGTGGAAGAAGTAGTATTCACCCTTATCATGAATGAAATACAATATTGAGTCCAGGTTGAAGAATTTCCTTGTTAATATGGTAAAGTCCTCCATCATAGGGTCATAACATTTTTCAGGTTTCATCAAATCCTATATCACTGTAGATCCTCCTAAATGAGATCAATAATAAAACAACATTAACACTAAAGTATCTGGCCTAATGGTTCATCCAGGGGGGAAAAAAACAAGTGAATAAAACATTCTTATTGTCCTGATGATGCTATGCAATTCATTAAGTAATGCATAGACATACTGAAAACATGCCCTTATCCCCATTCCCTGTGGTGTGTGTATGTGTTTATGAGTTTGTATGTACATGTATGTATAGGTTTATGTATATATACACACACCCATACATACCCATATGTATACATATATACTATATATATAATACACATCTATATATACATATGTATATATGTGTGTTAAGATGGATATATGGTATTTGTATATATGTATGTGTATGTATACATGTGTGTGAATACATGTAGGGGGATCTGCATAATCCTAAAAGTGAATCCTGAGAGCACCGAGAGAGTGATGACCACAAAGTAGTAGCAAAAATGAATCCTAATAGGCATATGTTTTCAACATCAAGAAAAAGCCTTTTAAAGGCACAACTTTTTTTCCCCATTAGAATGTAAACATTTCATCATTTAGCCCTTTCCAATTCCTAAAATTATGAAATGAACAACTTTAAGGGAACCTTCCACAATCACTAGCTCCATCTGAATTTAGGCTTCAATAAGCCTAATTAGAGTGGTAGTGCGGCAGATAGAGCTTAGAAACTGGAGTCAGGAAGACAGGAGTTCAAATCCATTCTCAGAGACTAGTTGTTTTATCCTGGGTAAGTCATTTCACCTCTGTTTTAGTTTCTCTATCTCTAAAATGGGGATAATAATAACACCTACTTCCCAGGGTATTTGTAAGTCTAAAATCATATTTGTAAAGGGCTTTATAAACTTTAAAGTGCTATATAAATGTCATCATTATTACTATTATTCAGATTACCTGATGGTATAGAATCTAGAGGGTCACAAATGATATTCTAGGGTCTAAACAATTTCAGGTAGGGAGTTCCCTTGGCCAGGTTCCACTGCTCAGCTAAGTAAATGTTATCAATGATTCTTTTGACTGGCTGGAGCCAAACATTGGTCATTTTTTTTCAGGTTAAACATTTTTTTTTTGCATTTTACTGTTCCAATCTCTATCCCTCCTTTCCTCCCCCCCTCCCCACTTCCCAAGGCAGCAAACAATCCAAAACGGGTTATACATATATGAGCATGCACCTCATCATGATCATCATATTTGTCACTTAATGAATAAATGAATGTGAAAAAGAGCATGCTTCAGTCTGTTCCATCAATACAAACTCTTTTTTCTTTTTTTTTTGGAGGTGGATAGTATGTTCCATCAACATTCTTTTGGGATTGTCTTGAATTATTGTATTGTTGAGAATAGTCAAGTCATTCACAGTTCTTCACCAAACAATAATGTTGTCTCTGTGTACAGTGTTCTCTTGGTTCTGCTTACTTCCCAATACATCAGTTCATATGAGACTTTCCAAGCTTTTTTGAAGTCATACTGTTTGTCATTTCTTATTGCACAGTAATATTCCATTGCCATCACATACCACAGTTTGTTTAGCCATTAT
Organism: Dromiciops gliroides; assembly: GCF_019393635.1. NCBI lineage: Eukaryota > Metazoa > Chordata > Mammalia > Microbiotheria > Microbiotheriidae > Dromiciops > Dromiciops gliroides. Next base: position 246,232,933 of record NC_057866.1, on the reverse strand, counting down.
TTCAACTGAAACAGAAAGCTCCTGTAATCTACCCTATCTTCCTTGTCTCCTATAGACAAATAATGCAAAATGACAATAATTTGATTTTAGAATTGAGCACAAGGAACAAAGTGGTCCAGAATCTCTCTGAGAAATTCCAAATTTCTTTTAGTAATTTCTAACCTTCCCTCTGGAACAAAAGCCCAGATGTATCCTTAAAAGCAGTATGGTTTGACCCTGGGCAAGTCACTTAACCATCATTGTCCTGCCAAAAAAATAAAATAAAAGCAGTATGCTTAACAATATTCATTATTAATCATCACAGTATTCTTCTTCTGTTATGATATGGGTTCCAGTCATGGAACACTATAATCTCTGAAGAACTGAAATTAAGGACAAGCCAAAGAGATGCAGGGTAGACCTGAGCATGATTCATTTTGTTATAAACTGTGAATTAAAGAATAAGTTTCATAAAAGAGAAAGAATGACATAAAAATAATATAAGTGGAAAAGATGGTCCGATGAGTGTGAAGCATAAATGATGTACATACCACAAGCTTCATTAGAGACTTTGTGATGTTAAGAAAAAATGGGGAATGCTCTGTCAATGGAAAATGGACCCTCATGATACACTTGTGGGAGCATTGGGGTCAAATAAGAGGGGTAGACCTAGATGATGCATCAATGAGATCTCCAAACCATTTGAGAATATGGGACATAACCCACAAAAGTGTAATTGAGTTGACTGTAATGTCCTAAAGGAAAGAAACCACAAACTCAGTCTCTTGAAGAATTTTAACTATGGGACTTGGTCTGTTTCCTCATCTTATAAAAGAATCGATCAGGAGGGGTTCTAAAGTCTCTCCTTTCCATAAAATCAAATCATTCTTTTATTTTAGTAAACTGTAACACAAAAATTCTCTGGTAAGCTAATGGTAGATCTTTTTTACATTAATGAAATGATAGATCAAGTGATAAACTCCTTAAAGGCAGAGACTGCCTTAATTATTGCTCCATCTGCCTCAGTAAAGTGTTTCACACATAGTAAAGTGAATGCTTCCTCTAGAATGAGTGGATGGATGGTTAAATAAATCATTTCTTTTTTTGGTGAGGCAATTGGGGTTAAGTGACTTGCCCAGGGTCACACAGCTAGTAAGTGTTAAATGTCTAAGGCTGGATTTGAACTCAGGTCCTCCTGAATCCAAGGCCGGTGCTTTATCCACTGCGCCACCTAGCTGCCCCTAAATAAATCATTTTTACCCTTGGTCAACTTTGAAAGTCAATTTTTATCAGCTTATTTGTTATTTAAGTATTAGGACTGCCAGGGTAATCCCACCTAATAGTAAAAGCTAAACACCTACTTTGTGCCAGCCATTATGCTTGGCACTTTACAAGTATTATCTCACATGATCCTCACAACAATCCTGCAAGGTAAGTGCTATTATTTTTTCCATTTAATAGTTGAGGAAACTGAGGCAAACAGGCTTTGTTACTTGCTCAGGGTAACATAGCTAGTAAGTGACTGCAGCTGGATTTGAACTCAGGTCTTCCTGAATTCAGGCCTAGTGCTCTTTTCATTGCATCATCTAAGTATACATTTATAAATCACAGGAGAATAATTCAAGGGAAAATAAAGTAATCATAAAAAGAAGAGCAGAAAAATTTGATTTAGGCCTAAATTTCTGTACAGTAGGCACATTGTGCAGCTAGTTAGGCTTTCATAAGGTTGCTCTATTCCTTACAATGCCATTAGGGATATCTCTCTACATCGACGGGAATTTTTTTAGGGCACCAGCTATGTATATGAGCCATGGATATGAAAGCATTTAGTTAAATAGTCTTTGATTATGATATTTTTTTGTATAGTGGTTGTGATTCACAACCTTGTTTCACACTAAGCTAACTAGCTAAGTTAGGAGGTGACTGGTGGTGCAATGGTCTAAAGTATGTATGTAAAAGATGGGTCTTTGTTTCCAACCAATGTCATGATGCTGTCCTGAAATTTTAATTCTTATGACCTTGGTCCAAAGGTAGGATGAAACATGATATGATAGAAATAGAGGAAGATATTGACCCTCATTCAGATCCCAGGCTCTATCATTTATTACTTCTGTGATACCTTTGACCATCTGTTTCTTCACTTGTAAAATTAAGGGAAAAACTAGATCAATGGTTCTTGAACTTTGTGGTGTTGAAACCCCTTTGTGTTCTTAAACAATTATTGATAGATTTAAAGGTTCCTTTTTATGTAGGTTATATATGCACATATTGACTATATTATATATTAAAACTAAAATATTTACTCTATTAGTTCATTTAAAACTAATGGCAATCTAATGACATGTTAACATAAACAACATTTTTATGAAAAATACTTTTCAATACAAAAAAATTAGTGAAAAGAGTGAGCTTGTTTTTACACAATTTTTTGTGAATTTCTTTCATGTCTTGCCCAATAAAAGGCAGCTGGATTCTCTTATCTGCTTCTGCATTCAATCTACTGTGAGATATGAGTTTGACTGAAATACATGAAGAAAATCCAAACACACACACATATGTTTAATTGGAAAAGGAAGAACAGGTAAATAATATCTTAATATTATGAAAATAGTTTTCACCTCCCTTGAGGTGAAAGTGTCTCAGGAATCACAGGGTCCATGAATTATATTTTGAGAACCTTTGGACTCAATAATTTGAAAAACCTTGGGCTAGATATATGTGTGTGTGTGTGTATAATGTGTGTATGCATATATATGTACATATATATACACATGCATACATGTTTTGTGTTATATATATATCCACTCATATATGTGTATATTTACTCATCTATATCTATATCTATATCTATATCTATATCTATATCTATATCTATATCTATATCTATATCTATATCTGTATCTATATCTATATCTATATCTATATCTATATCTATATCTATATCTATATCTATATCTATATCTATATCTATATCTATACTCCTACACATGCAGATATCCATACACCCCCCCCCCATTGTCAGGCGGTTAGTTTGAGTAGAATGTTGTAAAGTGTTTTACTTCTGAGATTTTGCTGCTCTCAGAACTCTTCCCCCCACCCCCACCCCCAATCTCTAATCCCAGTATGGAGGGTGTTAGTACTTCTAAATGTGTATTGTAGTAGTTCCTAGGCCAAGAATATTTAGGTCGTCTTCAAATTCATTTACCAAAGTTGGTTCCATTTAACCCTTCCTCCCCTCCCCCAAAGTAATAGAAGAAGGTAGTCATGTGCCTCCTAGAAGAAGGATGACTAGACCTCATAGAGAAATCTGCTTTGTTTATTCCCTTATGGACTTACCATACTTGACCTCCTGCATTTCCTTTCCTAAACCTTCAATCTGAAATGATCAAATCAAAACATATATTAAGTGCCTACTACATGATCAAATCAAAACATTTATTAAGTGCCTACTATATTAGAGGCACTATTAGGCATTGGTCATATGAAGACAAACGAGAGAAAGTCCTTGTGTACATATATAGAAGTGTATACAAAATCAAAGCAATGTAATTGGAGGAAGGAGGACATTAGCAATGGTGAGATGAGGAAAGGTTTCATGCAAAAGGTGGTGCAGAGTTTTCAAGGAAACTAGTAATTCTAAGGTTAACCTTTTCCCAAAAACATATGCTAAAATGCTTCTGTATAGCTCATATGGAGACCACCAGCCCCCTAAACTTTATTTATTTATTTGGGGTATGTTTATGCATGTAGTTTATGTACAACCTTTTCAATGGCTTGCCAAGGCTGATATTGTCAGATTTAAATCTGGAATAAATAGAGTTCCTGATATTATTTTATTCAAGGTCCCTACTACTTATATCAAGGTGGTTTAGCCTCTGTCCAAAATTCCTTGACACTGAAGGACTCAGGAATGCAGCACAGGAAATAGAGTGGGGGTAGAAAGCAGTTTACTTATTAGTTACCTCCCTCCTTGTACCTTTTCAAGCCTTTTTTTCAATCATATTCCATGGCTGGGTCAGTGAGAGGATTATTGTCCTGCTTTATGACCCCTCGGGCTGACAGACATCAGCCACGATGAAGTAAGGAGGGGGTGTAGAAGTGCTGTATTTTCAGATGGAAAATATAGAGTCTTCTCTTTCACACAACGGCTTATATGTCCTGATGGCGATGGGTGGATCAGGAAACACTACCAAATCTCATTTCCCACCCCCATCTCCACTTCCTTGTGATGAAGGAGATTTTACTGCGCATCTGACCATAAAGCTAGCGTTGGAACTCAACTTTTCTTCCCTCCTCCTTCATCTTTGCTAAACCAAATCAAACCAAACCAGACCAGACCAGACCAAAACAAAACAAAACAAAACAAAAAACCCGACCTGGGACACATGTTGGAGTATCACTGCTGACTGGTGTGCTGCTAAATTCTTGGACCCAAATGTGGCCTCGGGTGCGGCATAGGTGTACACACACACAAAAAAAAGTAGAATAACAACTACAATAACATTGTCACCACAAAACAATAAACACTAGCAAACCACGTAGAGCAGGGATCGTGTAGTTGCAAAATAACTGATTTATTCATCTATCAGTGCTTACCCACGGATCTGCAGAGACAGCGTGTGTAACCAGAGAGAGGTAGCTGGATTTCCTTCCTCCTTCCTTTCCTTCCTCATTTTTGCATCTCTCTCTCTCTCTCTCTCTCTCTCTCTCTCTCTCTCTCTCTCTCTCTCTCTCTCTCTCTCTCTCTCTCTCTCTCTCTCTCTCTCTCTCTCTTCCACACACCCCCTCCCCCAGCAAACGAACACATACACACACGCACACACTTACTGCACTTAGCTGCTCACACTGCGGCTCAACCAAACCGGGGAAACACAGTTGCCAAAGTAGAGAAGAGGGGCTATGTTAGCAGCGGGGTGGGGAGGCCTTCTCCTCTTTCCTCTGCCTTTCCGCTCCGATCCACTCCAACCTGGCCATTCTCCGTCTCCAAAGTAGGCCTATAGCGTGAGTGACACCTGAGCCAGGGACCCGGAGGTGGAGGCGCTAGGCTGGAAAGAGAGAAGGCTAGAGATTGAGAGGGAGAAAAAGAAGCGAAAGGGGTGGGGCCGAGAAGGAAGAACAAGCAAGAGAGGGGACAGCTACCTGACAGTGAGTGACAGTGCTCCTGAGCCAATAAACAGACAGATCTAAGCTTAGGGGAAGGAGAGCTTAGTGGGCGGGCTGAGAGGGGGGGGGTGGAAAGGGGAGGAGGAGGGGGAGGAGGGGAGGAGAAAGATGAGGGGGGAGGAAGAGGAGGAAGGGGAGGAGGAGGAGCAGGAGAAGGCAGCGGGCAGAGGTAGAAGAGGTGGTGGTGGTGGTGGCGGCGGCGGCGGCGGCGGCGGTGGCGGCCGCGGCGGTGGAGGAGGAGGAGGAGGAGGAGGAAGAGGAGGAGGAGGGAGGAGGAAGAAGAAGAAGAGGAGGAGGAGGAGGGTAGGTTGAGCCTGGAACTGTGTTTGTAGAGCTTGGTGGTTATGCCTCTGTGAATGAAAGGAGAGATCCTGGGAACCAGAGGAGAGGGAGAGAGAGAAAGAGACGTATCCAAAGGCGGTGGCAGAGGAAACAGCAGCAGCAGCGGCGGCGGCAGGAGCAACAGCAGCAGCAGCAGCAGCAGCAGCAAAAACAGCAGCAGGAGCAGCAGCAAGCAGCGAATGCAACAGCAGCAGCAGCTCAGAGTTGCAGTGAAGAGTGAAGCAGCGGCGTCAATCCCCGCCACCACTTCGCCTTGGGAAACCCCGGCAGATTTGGCTTTGACATTTGCGACTGTGTTCTCTCCTCCCTCTTCTCCCTCCATGTGATTAAAAAAAATCGCGCGTGTGTGTGTGTGTGTGCGCGCGCGCGCGCGTGTGTGTGTGTGCGTGTGCGTGTGTGTGTGTGTGTGCATGTGGGCATTTCCTTACACTGGCACCCAGTCTTTTGCGCTGGGTGGGTGTTTGTGTGTGTTTGCATGTATTTGTGTAGCTTTCCTCCCCATCCCCTTTCTCCAAGAATAAAAGAACAGAAAGGCATGATTTGAAAATAAATAAATAATATATTAAAAAACAACAACAATAATAACAACAAAAAACAATCTTCAAACGACCCAGAGAGGAGGTGGTGGAGGAAGAGTAGGAGGAGTGAAGAAGCAGGAGGAGGAGGAGGAAGAAGAAGAGGAGGAGGAGGAGAGGAGGAGGAGGTGGTGGTGAAGGAGCAGGAGGAGGAAGAGAGGAGGAGGAGGGGAGGAGGAGGAGGAGGAGGAGGAGGAGGAGGAGGAGGAGGAGGAGGAGGAGGAGGAGGAGGAGGAGGAGGAGGAGGAGGGGAGGAGGGGAGGAGGAGGAGGAACGCAGGCGAGAAGGCAGTAACTTTAAAGCCAGCCCAGAACCGAGAGCTACAGCCTAGTGGTTTGCAGCGGCGGCGGCGGCGGCAGCGGCGGCGGCAGCGGTAGCGTCGTGTCTCCGGAGTGTGTGTGTGTGTCTGTGTGTGTGTGTGTGTGTGTGTGTCTGTGTGTGTTGTGTGTGTGTGAGAGAGAGAGAGAGAGAGAGAGAGAGAGCGAGTGTGTGTGCGCGCGCGCTTGTGTGAGTGAGTGTGTGTGTGTGTGAGTGTGTGTGTGTGAGTGTGTGTGTGTGTGTGTGTGTGTGCGTGCGTGCAATCGGACTAGCAGCGCGTAGCTCTCCTCCAGCTGCTGGAAATGTCCGAACACAAGGCAATTGATCCGAAGTTATCGACGACGGACAGGGTGGTAAAAGGTAAGTTGGCAGGGCACGGACGCCTCAGTGTACCGCAGCAGGCAGCCCTGTGTGGGTTTCCTTCTCTCCACCTCCCCCCCTCCCTGTTTTCCCTTTCCCTCTTCCCCCAGACGCCGCCGTCCTTCTAGGATCTCCTACCTCCCCAGCCCCCTCCTCCTGGTACCTTCCTCCCCTGGTTCCCCCCCTCCCATCTTTGGGTATTTTTATTTACTGGGGCGTCAGTTGTTAAATGGATGGGACGTGGGGAGGCGGAGGCGGAGGCGGAGGCTGGTGTGGGCGGCCGGCTAGGGGGCGGGGGGGGGTAGTGGGGGGTTGGTTGGTGGCTGGCAGGGTGTAGCTGCTGTGACAGAAATAGGAAGTGGGTGGCTGTAGCGCAGCCTTGCCCTGGGATCGGGTTTATGCATTTTCTTTTTTGCAGCGGGAGGGGGGTGTGTGTGATTTATGGCTTTTAAAAAATTAATATGACATTTTTATTTGCTCGTGGCTTTCCACTGTCTTGCTCTGGAAGTATTTTCTCAGCGCGCTACATTGCAGCAATTCCCTGGCGCCCCCCTCCCCTCCCCTCCCACCACCCAGTTCCTCCCACCCCCTTGAAGTGACTGCACAGGACTCGCGAGAGGGAGAGGGAGAGAGAGTGGGGGAGAGCCCCGGCTTCCTTAGTCGCTGGAGTGGAGGCGGAGGCTGGAGGCTGGTGGCTGAGGACGAACCAAAGGGGCGGAGGGGGTTAGGAGCTGCCTTTGCTGGGAGCCGCCAGGAAAGCCCCGAGGTTCCGTACCTCCCGCTGCCCCCATCGGCCAGCCCACGGGTCCAAGGCCACCTCCCCCAAAATAACCAAATCAGCCCCCCTACTTAAAAAGCCCACCCACCCCACACTACCAACAATCTGTCATTGCTTAAGAGCTTCCCTTAGCATGTAGAAATATACGTGGAAATCTCCAGTCTGACAGCTGGGGCTACCCTACCCCCTGACCCTCTCCCCAGCTCTCCTACCTTTTCTCGAATCTAACGGGGTTATTCTCTCTCTCTCTCTCTCTCTCTCTCTCTCTCTCTCTCTCTCTCTCTCTCTCTCTCTCTCTCTCTCTCTCTCTCTCTCTCTCTCACACACACACACACACACACACACACACTATAGATTTATGATGATTATTGCTCTTGGGTTTGCTGCTAGGGTACAAGGGGAGAAGGGAGGAAAGGCAATGACAATTCGCAGTCTGCTTTTTCACCAGGGGAATCCACCATCCTAGTCTTGCCCACTGTGGGGGGTGGGGGTGGGAGCCGGAGGAAAGCGAGTAGGGGCGGAAGAAAGCGTCTTGGGAATCCTTGGTAGGATAAGGCGTTCAGCAAATTCATTTGGAGAGAGTGACAACCCCGCCCCCCTTCCCCATCACCCCGCCTGCTGAGAATCGGGATCTAGCCTCTATGTGCCTGGGGGTATTGGGAAAACGGGCCTTTGAAATACTCCAGAATTAACCAGGTGGTTGACTTGAGTGGTTGGCTTTGGGGGTTTTGTTTTGTTTTTGTTTTCACTTTAAGCTGAAGGGGTATCCAATACACAATGTGGGCGCCAAATACAGAGCCCTGCAATAAAGTCATGAATCCCATAATAATTTCTTTTTATTGATGATTTGGGAGTCTGTTTGAAAGTGAGTTTTACCAAGTAGGGAAAAAAAAGAGTGTGTGCATACAAGATGGAAATTCTCCAACTAGTTTTGCCCTCATCATTCTCAAAATGATCCATTTATAGAAAAAAATATATATTGGGCCTTTTCTTTTAAAAACGATCGTCTTATTGAAAATTTTGTGGATGTTTGTATATACCATTTCTGTATAGGCACTTTATTTATAGAGCTTTTAAAACACAGAAAAATAGTCTGCAAGTAACTTAAAATAAGAATATAGGTAAGAGAGTTAAATGTTCTCTCTGGAGGCTTTGGCTCTTATGGAAACACTAGTAAAGATTTTTAAGGATAGCTGTATGTTGTATCATATAGCTAGCTACATTATATCAGTTAGCTATATGTTGTATAAGCTATCTGGATTTTAAAAAAACACTTTATTCTTTAACAAAAGTATCAGAAGTGTAATAAGAGCTCTCGAATATATAACGTTTGATTTGCTTTGGTTTTTAATATTTTTATATCTTTCAAAGTCAAAATTAATGTCACTATACTATTTAAAACTCAGTCTTTAAAAAAATAATAATTCAGGGCCTTCAGCTGTAAACTACACTTTCTGTTTTCATAATAAATTGTTCAGATTCAGTATATACTTTACAATATAAAGCCATTTTGATATTATTTATATGTGACACTAATTATTGCTTGTAACTGTCATATGATATGATATCTCAGTCATTCCTTGACTAATAAGTTGTCTTGTGCTGTAACAAAAGTATCTCTTTTTTGGTTTGTTTTAAATGCACGTATCCATTCCTAGTTCTGAAAATTTGGTTTTTATATTTACATATAGCTTTAAAACTTTATGTGCCCATATTAGGGGATCTGTTTTTGTATTTGATTTATCTGTACTTTAAAAAAAAAAAAAACCTTGCAAAAAATTACTGTAGTTACCACAGTTTGCCATAGTTATGCTTTTTGGTAGGTATTACACCTGAAATGATGCTACTCTTGACATTAGATTTTTTAAATAATGCCTAACAGTTCATGGATGTGATTTTTAACATTCCTCTAAACATCATATTGCACTTTTGATTAAATAAGTACAAAAGCAATAAAATTTTTGTGAGACGTTACTTTTCCTAGGACAAAGCCATATACTTAATGAAAGAAGCAAATCCCCAAGAAGGCATCATCTTTGTGAAAGTGCACTGAATGCTCATCAAACTTTTTCTTTACTGTACAGTATGGTTAAAACTTTTCCTTGTTGGTTGTAGATGTATTAATTGATTAGGCCACTATTATCAGTCATTTTATAAGGAATTTAGAGATGTATTATGCATGTTTAGCCAGTTAGAAGGACAGATAGAGACACAAAGAGAGAGAGAGAGAGAGAGAGAGAGAGAGAGAGAGAGAGAGAGAGAGAGAGAGAGAGAGAGAGAGAGAGAGAGAGAGAGAGATACACGGGAGATGAAGGTTCAAAGCCAAACCTATTTGTTTGCCCACATGTAGATCTTAACCTTTCACTATACCAGGCAACTGTAGAAGCATCTCAGTTAACACATGATTTAGATGAGTTGTTCACATACTGAGATTCTCTATAATTATGATATTATAGGTTGGATTTCCATCCCCTTCAAAAAATATTTTACTCAATATTTAGCAGTATTTCAGTATTGACTTGGGAGATTAACATGTTGGCCTTTTGTCAGGCCCAGGTTATATCTACACATTTTATTTTACTTTCTTCTAACTAAGTTGATTTTATATTTTTAAATGTATTATTCAGAAACATAATAAGGCTTAATTGTGATGTTGTTTGCAGTAATAAGATGCTATGCCTCTGGAGAGGGAGTTGATAATTCACAATGTAATGTTTTCTTTCTTTGAGGTGTGTTGCATGGGCTATTTTTTGTGGGTCTAGAGAATTGATCTTCTTTCTAAGCTTTATAAATGAAGAGGGATGATGATGGCAGTGGAAACATTTTAGAAAGAGGATCCAAATGGAAGTGAAAAAATTAGAGTACTTAATTTTGATATTTTTTGGCAATAAAAAAAAAACAACTTTGGGAATTATATCCCCTGATACTATGAGGGTGGAAATTGTGATAATATAGCTATTTGCTACATTTGAATTTTGAAGTCTTCAAAATATAGTTTGTCTTTTAATTCTTATGAATTTATTAGAAGAAACACTAATCCAGATTTAATGGGAAAGGAGAGTGAAAAATTGTAAAGGATGTCTGAGCAAGGGAGGAAGCTCCCAAACTCCCAAGTTGCCCACAGTCCACCAAAGTGGTGCCCCATAGTGCTCGGCCTAACTCCTCATTCTTTCTTGATTATTTTCCACTAATTAAAACTTGGGCCTATGTAACATGACCTCAGGACCCTGAGTTCTGCCAGATGACAGCTAGCTAATTAAATAATCTAATTGGTGCTAATAGGTGTTGATGCTTTAATCTTCCCAGGTGTCATATGTGCATTTTAACAGGGGCCTTCTGGAGACAATGCTTGACTCCAAAGGACTGATTCTAATAGAAGCAGTTCCTGGTATTTCAGCAGGCTGGCAAGGAAGATAGTTTATTTGAAAGGGTTTTGTGGAGCCCTTTAAAATACTGTGTAAGCATCAACCTTGGCTACAGGGCATACAGAAAAACAAAATGTACATTCTTTCCCATCTTATATATAAAAGTTGCAGAGGTAAGCTACACATTAACATCATGTCCCAAAAATTTTTGTGCAATTTGAAGTCATCAAAGCTAATCTTACAACTGTACTATGACTTTTGGGACACCCAGTATGAATTAATTGATCAGGAAACAATTATAAGGCATTGGGTACCGAGTAAATTATTTCTGTAAGGTGCTGTGGATTTTTTAGCTAAACCAGTTATATTGTGGCTATTTTGTAAAAAATGACAAACAGTAGAAGATGTATCATGAGTTATATTTGCAGTTAGTTGAAATTAAATATATAATGCTATATATATTTAGTAGGGGAGAGGAGATTGATTGGAATAATTCTGTTTTATTATATTTTTTTTGTCAAAACTACTTGTATGTGTCCTATGTATTTTAGTGTTAACCAAAAAAAAAGATCATTTACTGGCAAACTAGTTTAAATTTGTAATAATTCAATAAGTCCTATCCTTTGTACTATCTGTGAAGAAATGATTTTTAAATGACATTAATCCCGTAAATAAATGACTGAGATAAAGGTTTAGTGTACTTGGGAACAAACAGTTATGAGGACTTAAGCATACTTGTTTGCATGTCCTTGAAGGCTGATAATTACAGATGAGTCTTATCTAGTCATTATGTCGAGATCACCTATTCAGAAACCTTAGAAGTTCCTTTTCCGGATTTAGTTTAAAAATAATTTATAATTTTGACTTTTCACTAATTCAGATTAGTCTTTCTCTCAATTCCTTCACATTAGTAAGGTTTTACTATATCTTGATTGTAATCCCTCTGTTTTTCCTACACACACACACACACACACACACACACACACTAATTACATAAAAATTAGATAATAATACAAAACCATTTATGTGCCAGTATATTATTAGGTCCTTGAAACAAGTAAAATCTTTCATCTCTGAATACCTGGCACAGATGGTAGCAACAGATTAGGAGTTCAGAAAAGGGAGACATTTCTTGGGCTGTCATTTGGAAGGCTTCATGGAGGAGCTGGAGTTAGAGTGGAACTAAGAAGGAAAATACAGGGTACTGAAAGGGAAATGAATAAACACACCACACACACACACACACACACACACACACACTGCTTTTTCAAAAATTTTTCTAGGATATGATTTTATTACCAGTTAATGCAAATGAGGTTTCATTAGAATAGACTTAGCATTTATAAATATTACATTTGGGCCTTCTTATGCTATCCAAATACATATTACTAATTTTAATACTATGTCTACCTTTTCTTATCTGTAATAAGTTAGTTAGGTATAAAGTTGCCAGTGGAAGCTAGTTATAAAACCAAATAGAGGGAACAGCTAGGTGGCACAGTGGATAAAACACCAGCCTGGGATTCAGGAGAACCTGAGTTCAAATCCAGCCTCAGACACTTGACACTTACTAGCTGTGTGACCCTCATTGCCCCACAGATAGAGAGAGAGACAGACAGACAGACAGATAAATAGAATCAAACATATTTTAAGTGACCTCAATGAACAAAAAAAAAAGGCAGTCACTTTTTGGTGAGTCTGGTTAAATTGAACTTTTGAAAGTTCCATGAAAATATTGTTTTCCATCTTCATTGATTTAACTAATCAAATAAACATGGGGGTGGGTAACTTCAGTGAAATAATCCTGTGCAATTAAATGCAGACACAAAACTTTCTAGAGTACTTAACAATGATCTAGCAAACCCCTTCATGGTCACACCATTCCTGCCCCGTCCTGCTTCTTAATATAGTTAAGGAAATGGAGGTGGAAAGCTAAATTGCCCAGGGTCACACAAGTCAAAAGCAGACTGGGACTAGAATGCCTGTTCCCAAGGGCAAATTTCCTCTTCTAGGAGCCAAGTTACACCTGCCTCTTTGTAAATACACTTAGAATGTATAATTAATTTTTTTTTTGTACTTTTGAGAGACTGCTTCAGTTATTTATTTTGTTTTGCCTTCTCCATACAGAAACACATAATTTGGAAGGCAAAGCTTTATTTCTCCCCAAATCTCATAGAATAGTAACAGTCTTAAATACTTTAACCAGATTTACTACTAGGATAAAATATTCTAAGGAAGTAATTGAAAATTGATATTTTTGATCAATTGATTGATCAACTTTCTTCAGCAATTCTTATGTTCCAGACAATTTTAAAACTGAGGATACAAAATTAATAATATGGTTCCCTTTCTCAAGGAGCTTGCTTAAAAGTAGGGGAAGAAGGAGGCAGCTAGGTGGCACAGTGATAAAGCACCAGCCCTGGATTCAGGAAGACCTGTGTTCAAATCGGGCCTCAGACACTTGACATTTAGTAGCTGTGTGACCCTGGGCAAGTCACTTAACTCTCATTGCTCCACAAAAAACAAAAACAGAACAAACAAACAAAAAAACTTAATGGGTAACCAGGAGAAAGGGGCTAAGGGGTAAAAGGGACCTGAATGGGACAAAGAACAGGCTGAAAGTGAAGTAAGCAATATGACTGGGTCATCTCAAGATATAGTGATCTGGGCTAAGTAGTATCCATCAATATGCAAGTGCTAGGGCGATATCATACTAGGATAGGCAAAACAGCTGTCAGGGAGATGGAACAGAGTAGAGTGAGCTAGAAATGAAGTGATTATTATAACACCACACAGAATGCAACACTATTAATTTCTTGCCAGGGAATCTCATCTGGAAGGTATGGAGAAGTTACATCACAGACAAGAAGATCTCATTTCCCTTAACTCTCCTTCCTCCATGAAGCTGTCCACATTTTAGGCCAGAGGTGACTTCTTTTTCTAGACTACTTATCTGTCTCTACCATTTGTGCCAAGTATTTGGAGATGAAGGATACTGCTTGCTTCAAAGACCTTAAAATGTACTGACACTCAAACTTTTTTTTATATTGTTAACTAACTTTTTATGTACATAATGAAATAGAAGTGATTCCATACTGACTTAAGATACTCAAGGCCTAACACTGGCTTTGCCAGTAATGAGTTTTCTATATTTGAATACTTCGCTTAACCTCTATGGGACTCAGTTTCCTGACCTGTAAAATGAGCAGTTTGTGCTAGATGAATGAATGATGGAAGGAAAAACAAAATTTTTAAGTGCTTGCTATGTGACAAGAGGGGCTCTATGGATAGAGCTCTGGGCCTGGAGTCATGAGTTCAAATCCGGCCTCATATACTTTTTAGCTATGCAACTGTGGACAAGTCATTTAACACTGGTTGCCTCAGTTTCTTCATCTGTAAAATGAACTGGAGAAGGAAATGGCAAATTACTCCAGTATTTTTGTCAAGAAAACCCTAAATGGGGGGGGGGGGAGGCAGCTAGGTGGAGCAGTGGATAGAGCACTGGCCCTGGAGTCAGGAGTACCTGAGTTCAAATCCTGCCTCAGACACTTAACACTTACTAGCTGTGTGACCCTGGGCAAGTCACTTAACCCCAATTGCCTCACTAAAAACAAAAACAAAAACAAAAAAACAAAAAAAACCAAAACCCCTAAATGGGTCTGACAAAGAGTCGGACACAACTGAACCATCTGAACAAGAAGGAAAATGTTACATTGTGCTAAGCACTGGGGGGGGTGGGGGGGGGGTGGGGGTGGGGGGTGGGGGAGGGGTTTACTAAGAAAAAATGAACAGAAGATAACTAAGACCCTATTCCCTTGTCCTTGACTTTATTAATTTAACCTTTGCTGTGTATTTTATTCCCATTAAAAAACCTGATTTGTTTGTGGAAAAGAGACTGTTAATCCCCTTTCTTATTGGCCTGGGAGAAATAACTAAAAAAGGCAGTTTGGAGGGGAGGGAGCTTTGCACCTAGAGGTCCCTCATTATTTTCTGAACCCCAATATTACGGCAAGCCACCCAATTAACTCTCCCCATATTAAATTTAGCCCCTACTATATATATATATATAGATATAGATAAATAGATAGGCAATTTGCATATTTATGCAAAATAAAGAATCAAATTAATATTAAAGGAGTTTTTTTAAGGTATGCATATATCAAAATGTCATGCAGATTTGGCTTGGTGGTGTGAGGGTGGTACCTTCCCAAAGGTGTGCTGGTAAATGTTTAAGAATAGGCTCTCTGGAGGAAAATTGGGCACAAGCCACACTTTTAAGTTTAATTTGCATTTCTAACATTTTCTCCATCACTTTCTAGACCACAGATATCATACTCATAAGTAGAGAGAGGGGCATCATATGGTTAGGAAAACTCCTCAATGCTGCTGGAACAAGGCTAAAATCTAATTGGGAAATGTTTAACAAAATACATAAAAATACAATATAACATAGATACTGTTAATTTGTGCATTTGTAAATAAATGTACAGGCCCACCAGAATCTGTTTCTATTTGAGTTTGACATCACTGGTGTAGAAAATTTTAAAAAATACATTTTTTAAAAATGAATTGTAGCATTTGCATTCTGAGGCATTGAAAATCTGACAGTTTGTTCTCCCAAAGTCAGTAGGAGCTGACTCCAGCACACCCCTGCTCCTACATCACTATGCATGGTACAGAGATCGATGCTATTCATTGAGGTGTAACCTGGAATAGAGCCAAATTTCAAAGGGCCTTTTGAACCATTTAAAAAAGCAGATTATAACCAATTAAGCTTTAGTATTTAATGTATATTTTTTCAACAATTTGATAGTTATTTGGTATATATGGTAACTCTATTAATCAGAATATTGGGTTAACTAGAGATATCTATTTCCTGACCCTTCCAGCTAACAGAAGGCTTAGTGTAGAGAGGTTTTTTGTATGATATCGCAATTGTTCTGGGCCAAGTTTTGGAGTTTAGTCATTATGACTGGTCTATTGTATGATTCAGTCCAACCGTTTCACACTTCACTTATTAACTTGAAATTGAGAAGGAAAGCCGTGCAGCTTTCTTTGATTTGTTGTTACATTTCCTCTTAAGTTTCCCATCTTCTGAGAAGGAAGAAATGATGAGTTTATTGCTTCATTATTTGTTTTATGTTAACCTGGGAAAGGACTTGGGCTTGCCTCTGTCCCCTGATTTCCCTGAGTTCGAGTACCAGCTAAAACCCCACTTTCTATAAGAAGCCTCATCTAATCCTCATTAATGCTAGTGTCTTTACCCTGCATATATTTTGTTTGCACATAGTTGTGTAGATATTGTCTCCTCTATTAAAATGTGAAAGCAGAGACCACTTTTTTTTTTTCTTTCCTTGTGTCCCTACCCCTTAGCCAAATGTTTGGCACATAATAGGAAGTTAATTAATGTTTATTAGCTGCCTTACTATAGGAAAGTCCCAGATGAGGGACTTGTCTCTACCACTGGAGAGTTGTTCTTTGTCCTTCCTTCTTGAAGAGGACCATGACATCAGGGTGATGTCATGACTTGCTCTGAATTGGATTTAAGAAAGAGAAGACTATGCAAGGTCATCAACCTCACTCTCTCCTCCACAGTCATTTGAGTTCAGTGGCAAGATATATATCAGGACAAATGGAAATGGCCCTGGATGTTTGAAGCAGTGGGGATTAAGTGATTTGCCCAGGGTCATACAGCTAGTAAGTGTCTGGGTTGAGATTTGAACTCAAGTCCTCCCAACTTCAGGGCCAGTGCTTTATCTACTGTGCCATCTACCTGCCTCGCCAATGGAGAGTGCCTTCTCTTAACCAACTGGCATTGGCATTACAAAGCCCTGAATTCAAATTGGAGATTAGACATACCTTAGGTATGTGGCCCTGGGCAAGTCACTTTGCCTTGGTCTCCCTTTGTTCCTAATAGCACTTACCTCCCAGGGTTGCTGTGAGGTTAAAGTGGAAAAAAAAATATTTGTGCAGTGCTTTGCAAACCTCAAAACACTATATAAATGCTCACTATTATTATTGTCACCAATAGACTTAAAGAATTGCCTAGAATACTGAGAGATTAAATTACTTGGCCAGTGTAAAATAGTCAGTAAATGTCAGAGATGAGATTTGAACCGATTTCTTCCTGGCTCCAAAGCTAGTTCTCCTTCCTCTAAAACAACTGCTTCTCTTAATAGCTTAGACATTTCAATTCAATATACAGTTATCCCTTCCACATGATGACTTTTCCAATCATGGTTGTGATATATCATGGGTTGGCATGAGAAATTAAATGGGAAGTTTTGGGGAATTTTGCAGAAGGCGCAGATGACACACAAAGGCCAACAGATGACACAGAAAAAGTTTAGAAACTCAGAAATGCATAAAATAAATGTATACTAATATATAATAAAATGCTATATTTTAATACCATACATATACCCCTACTTGACAGTAAGGTACTGTAAATACCTTGTAAAAGAAAAAGTAAAAAAAAAATCAGACATCTCTCGTACAAATGGAGGGTCAAATATTTTTACATTAATTTTCCAGATCACAGGGAAACTGCATTCCTAACCCCCATTATATAGACCGGATAACTATATGCACTTTTTATTTCTTTATTCTTCTCAAATCCAGCAAGCCAAAAGAATCTGATAATCATATACTCTTAGAGTTTTGCTCTTGGGGCTTCAGGATTTATGTCTCCAAATCCATCTTCCTACCCAAGACAGAAATCATATGGACAGCATTCTAAATCAATTGTCATAAACCCCTGATTGAATATTTTAAGAAAACACATAGGGAGTTGATGACTTTTTTCTTTTTTTTCTTTTTTTTTTTTTTTAGTGAGGCAATTGGGGTTAAGTGACTTGCGCAGGGTCACACAGCTAGTAAGCATTAAGTGTCTGAGGCCAGATTTGAACTCAGGTACTCCTGACTCCAGGGCCAGTGCTCTATCCACTGAACCACCTAGATGCCCCTGGGAGTTCATGACTTTTTAAGGATGCTAATTCAATTTGTGGATGATGTGAATCTTCAGGAAGTTATTCTTCAAACTGAACAGAAATCTATTTCTTTCATTTCTACTTAGTTTTCCAAATGACAGCTATCCAAAGTCAACTCTCAGGTTATCCCCACATCTCCTCTAGTCTAAGCATCTTCAGTCCCTTTAAGTATCCTTGTTATGACATAGACCTCCTCATAGTACACATAGACCTCTTCTTGACATGATCCATTTTGTTAATTCTGTAGCCAGAACTGAATACAATATTTAAAATGTGTTCTGATAAATGCAGAGTACATTGGCATTATAACCTCCCTTTATTTCGACATTACTGTGTACTTCTATTAATGTAGCCCAAGATTGCATTATTGTTTCTTTCTCCTTTTTTTTTTTTTTTTAGTGAGGCAATTGGGGTTAAGTGACTTGCCCAGGGTCACACAGCTAGTAAGTGTTAAGTGTCTGAGGCCGGATTTGAACTCAGGTCCTCCTGACTCCAGGGCCGGTGCTCTATCCACTGTGTCACCTAGCTGCCCCCTCTTTCTCCTTTTTTAAGCAGTTATGTCACACAGTTGACTGATATTGAACTTGTAAATAACTCACCAGGCCTTTTTCACAGAAACTAGTGTAGTTCTTCTCTGGTCTGTACTTATGCCGATTTTTTATCCCACCTCAGGACTTTATATATCTACCTGTTAAATGTTAACTTCTTCATTTTAATCCATTCTTCAGTAGGTTAACATCTTGTTGATGTTTTAGTTGATTTAATCAGTTGGCCTATTGGAATCCCTCCGAGCTTTTATTATTCATGAATTTGATGACTGCAGTCTTTCACAAGTCAGGGAACCCTGTGGTCTCCAAGAATTTAAAATTGAGGATTACCCATAAAATAATGGAGAGGCACGTGGTAGACGTGATTATGTTAAGCATAATGTAAGCAAGAAGGTATGAGGGGGAAATAACGTAAGAATGTGATCCGAGACATGTATCATAAAAATGATGGAGTGGTCACGTAACAAGTGTGAGGGGTTAAAAAGTGACTACTCACGTGCATTAATGGTATCTTTGCCACGTCAAGAGAACTCAAAGAGGGTCTACAGTATGTTTGCCTCCCTCCCGTACTGAATTTTAAAGAGGAAAGAGACACGGATTGCAAAGAACGGGCTGGGGCGGATAGGTTCTGATATATATCATGGGAGTAATATCTCACATCAGTGAGATGATTGGTTCATTGTAATGTTAGTTAAGAGTATTGGGATTGGGGGCAGCTAGGTGGCGCAGTAGATAAAACATCGGTCCTGGATTCAGGAGGACCTGAGTTCAAATCGGGCCTCAGACACTTGACACTTACTAGCTGTGTGATGCTGGGCAAGTCACTTAACCCTCATTGCACCCCACCCCCCCAAAAAAAAACTGGGGGAAAAAAGAGTATTGGGATTTCAGGACTATGTTTTCACAGTTTTGAACTCAGATGGGCTACCAGCTGAAGAAGTTAACTAACTTCTTTTTTCAGTCTCTAAGTATGTAAAGTGAAAATATTTTCCACTTATTCAAATGATGTTAAAATAATAATAAACTTCTTGAAAACTCTTTGAAGGGAACTATGACTTTAGTACAAAGCTTTCTTTTAGTTTCTTTATTTCTTGTGTTTGACAGGTGTATTTAGGTTTGATAAAGAGAATGCTATAAAATAAATCCAAATCTGACAATTGACTTAAAGTTAAATCAAAGTGAGTACACTTCTAGAAGATTAAATATCAACTGTTACAACATATCATGTACCACTATATACCTTTGTTTATGTTTTTTTTTTTTCATTTGTCATTACTGAGGTTGAAAGCAATTGTTTGCAGGAGAACATCATAGTGGTGAGGCCATGGGGATACACTGGTAAAGCCAGTAGACCTGCATTCATGTAGAAACTCAGACAACACATTTAATATTTTCCTTATTCCTCAGTTTCTCCCTGTGGAAAATAGAAAAAAACAAATGTCCTATCTCCTTCACAGATTGTTGGGAGGATCAAATATAATTCGAAAGAGTTTTTAAACATGTGATATAAATGTAAGATATTTTTTTTAGCATATATAAAGGAGCATTTGTATTTATTACCTATATATTTGCTGAAATTTTAAATAGGCCCTATTACATTTGAAAGGTAATGACACTGTGCATTCCTGCAGTATTTTCTGAAAATCTCTGGTGCTTTCATATCTCCTCAACTAAGTCAATCCCTTGGTTTGGAGGTGGAGGAAGCAAGATACATGGGTATATGTTTATAAAGTAACTGCATGCTTATAATGGAAGCTTTAAAAAAAATCTCTTAGGGTTAAATTTTCCATGGCCATGCAAAGAAGGGAGAATCAAGTACAAGCTCAAGGGTAGATATTATTGTTCCCTTTTGACAGATAGAGAACCAGAGGCAAAGGGAGGTAAAATAACATTCAAGGTCACACAGTTGTAATTGCCCTAGATAAGAAATGAGGTTTTACTTCTCACTGTATTCATCATTGTGTGATTTATTGTTGCATTCAAGAATGATCCAACAAATGGAAATTATAAAGTGCAAATTCCAAACTAAAAAAAAAGGAAAAAGCCATTAAAAAGAGGTCATTATAAATGTTCTATGACTTGTCTGAGTAAAACAATATGGAAAACTACAATGGTATTCTTGATATTGGACTAGATTCCCCTCATCTTCAAGACTTTAATGTCTTTTTAAAATTAATGTTAATTTTTTTGTCACCAGAGAAAATAAAGAAAGCCTCAAATTTCTAAAGTGAAAGCCACTTCAAGGAGAGTTTGTAGGAAACATTTTGCAGAGGCAGTTATATGGTTACATGGTAAAATTTCAGATGCAAATGTGAGTTGTTTTAAGTTAAATATTTCTCTTTTTCCATGTTTACTTATTCTTTTAGATTGAAGTGTTAGGCGTCTATCAGATGTGCCCTTGAACTGCTTTTGAATAATTTTTTTTTGTGAAAAAATGAAGGACATTCCCCATTTTTTTTACTGCTATCCATAATGTAGGGAAATGAGAAAACTTGTCCTCTTCACACAGTGCATTATGTATACAAAGCTACATGTATCAAACAAAAAACAAAACAAAAGCAAAAACAAGGGGGCAGCTAGGTGGCTCAGTGGATAAAGAACTAGTCCTGGATTCAGGAGGACCTGAGTTCAAATCTGTCCTCAGACTCTTAATACTTATTAGGTGTGTGACATTGGACAAGTCACTTAATCCTCACTGCCCTGCAAAAAATAAATTAAAAAAAATGTCTATGTGTATCTATAGCCATGTATACGTAATGTATATGTACATACATATCTGTCTACACATATTTGGGGGGGTGTATGGCTGCATATATAATTCAAATAATGATTAGAAAATATGTCTTATATACATGTTATTGCCTTTCTTCACATAAATCTACATCATGGGAGCCCTTTGGCATTCTGTTTATAATTAAATCTGAGAATAATATAACAGTATTATGGGTTACATAACATTTTTTGCATATATACCTCTATTCTCTCTTTCTCTTTCTAAATATATATGCATATATACGTCTGCATGTGTATATGTGTACACCCCCTCAAATAAATATATGCTTACCTATACATATTGTGTGTACATGTATATATATGTATTCTTATATGTATATATGTAAATATGAATATAACTAGGCATACTGATAGGTGATAATTCCCTTTGCAAATTATATAATGATCTAATCATTAGAGTCACTAATTAGATAGATAGAAAGGTAGATGATAATAGAAAGAAAGAAAGAAAGAAAGAAAGAAAGAAAGAAAGAAAGAAAGAAAGAAAGAAAGAAAGAAAGAAAGAAAATAGAAGCGATCCATCATAGAGTTTCTTGGCAAGGCAATGAGGGTTAAGTGACTTGCCCAAGGTCACACAACTAACAAGTGTCAAGTGTCTGAGGTCAGATTTGAACTCAGGTCCTCCTGAATCCTGGGCCGGTGCTTTATCCACTGCACCACCTCACTGCCCCCCAGCAAAGAGTTTCTTGTTCTTCGTTATTACTGTTGTTGAATGACAGACATTATGCTCTTCTTGGGAGGGTGAGGGGGCATTGCAGTTCTAAAATACTAACACTTATGCTGATCTGCATTTATTATTATTTTCTTTTCATTTTCATAAATCTTGGTGGTTTTGACAACTGAGACCACGATGAGTTAAGTCAGCCTTTCAGAAATGATGGGGTTTTTTGACTTCCTGGTTTTCTACTGATTGAAAATAGAGGTTTGGGGGACAGCTAGGTGGTGCAGTGGATAAAGCACCGGCCCTGGAGTCAGGAGTACCTGAGTTCAAATCCAGCCTCAGACACTTGACACTTACTAGCTGTGTGACTTTGGGCAAGTCACTTAACCCCCATTGCCCCCCACACACACAAAAAAAAAATAAAAGAAAAAAAAAGAAAATAGAGGTTTGGGGAGGATATATTGATGCTTGTGAGGTTTTCCCCTTGATATTGAATATGAAATGACCCCTGTATACAAGGATTTTTTTATTGCATGTAGCATTGCGTGTGGTGGTGAAAACAGGTTTGTTTTTCTAGTTGTCTCATACACGTACTATATTTTCCAGTTTTTTTTCTTTTCTGCTAGTACTTTCCAACCATTTATTACCTCACCCTGAGGGTCTTAACAGACTCCCTAGATCACAACCCCAACATAATGGGCTCCCTCAATATATTTCATGCAGCAGGGTGTTCACTGTCCAAATATAGTTGGGAAATGCCAAGTTAAAAAATGGTTACCTGGGGGCAGCTAGGTGGTGTAATAGAAAAAGTACCTGCCTTGGATTCAAGAGGACCTGAGTTCAAATCCAGCCTCAGACACTTGACACTTACTAGCTGTCTGAGTCTGGACAAGTCACTTAGCCCTTATTGCCCTGTAACAACAACAAGAATAACAACAACAACAACAACAACAAATTTAAAAATGGTTACCATACAAAGTACCTATACAAAAGATCTCGTGGAAGACTTGGATGATCTCCTAGAGGAGCTAGCCTCAACGATGCTGACTTTAAAATTTTCTTTGTAACTTTGTAACTGTCACATATATAAAAAATAATCACTCGCTGTTCTTGAGGGAGAGATACAGACTATCCCAGACATAGTTTTACTGTTGCCTGTTTGTCATTTATCTAGAAAAGAGAAGTCATAATTGGCTCATGTGTTGAGAAGGATTGGGGAATGGAGTGCAAGACCAGTTGTTCTTTCCATTTTAGTAGGGAAAGGGAGTGAAGTTGTACCCAGAAGTCAACTTTGTCCATAGATCACATTTAGGTAACCTGTGTGTTTCCTGAAGGAGCATTATTTTTTTCTGAATAGCTTTTGTCTCATTGAATCATATGACCAATGAACATTTTACTTACTGCCCACTTGTGTTGACTCTAATGCTTGAGTACATGTCTAGTCTAGGATATGTTAGGGTAAGGGAAAGGGAATGCAGAGCTCATAGATTGTCCCTGGTCCAAGGTAGGACTCTATGCCTTCTTCCTTTATGGATTCACCTTATTAGAGTTAGAGCTATTTAAAACTATTTTTTTCTGTTCCTCTGTTGATGGTTACAGCCAGTGAATTGTAATGAAGATTGATAGTACTAAGAATTCACAACATTTAATGACATCATATGAAGCACAGTAAATAATTCCAAACTAGATTTACCAGAAAAATAAATGATAATTGTGTTATTCAGGATCCTTGGTTTTGTTATTAATTCATCTACCACTGTGATTAGTCACAGGGTAGATTAAGGTGATAAGTAGTAGAATACTAAGTATTGCAGTTACTTTTTGACAACAGTCATCAATTCCACATTAAAAAGAGATGTTCTTCTTAGCCTTGAATTCTAATAACTTTTCCATTTCATCCACCTTCAGGCCTGAATAAACTGGACTGGTTAATTTAGAAGTTCTACATTTAAGGATACTGCATTCTTTTTCTTCCTCCTCTTATCCCAGCCTATGGATATATTAATAATGCCATTGATATGAATAAAGATGAAAAAGATAAGCTTGTAGACCTGAAAGTTGCTTTAGTAAGGGTAAACCAGACAACCTCAATTGATGGAAAGAGGAAAACGTTAATTTAGACAACTGACCCTCTTATGTTATTCTCTATTACTAGTTAACACTTTAGCCTTGGGGAGAAGGGCTTAATTTGCTTCAAGAATGGCAAATCAGTTATTGTTATAGTATTTTACTTTAATAAGTCAACAAGCATTTATTAAGCTACCTTCCAGGTACTGTGTTAAGCTCTGGAAATAAAAATACAAGGACAAAGAGAGCCATTCCTGCCTTTAAGAAGCTTAAATTCTTGTATTACATGAAAGAAAGATGAAAAGGGAGGGGAAATAATAAATTTCACTGTATCTATACTAGTTGTGCTTTGAGATGAAGAGAGGACAGGAGCTACAATCAGAAGTGAATTAGAAAATTTATAATTATAAAGATGGAAAAATTGATTTGATAGAATGGGAATCTTAATATTTCTGTGTTTCAAATTTCCCTTTTTGTCATTCATGAACACATTGAACATTTTCAAACTGCCATTACCTGTGTGCCTTCAAAGGAATGACAAAAGATATGGGAGGAGCTCCACTCTAGTGAAGGATTGAAATTGTACATATATCATAACATGTAAAGCAACTAGATGACAATTCAAAAGTGGTACATAAATGGATGGACAGTGCGTTACAGTGGATATCACTGGATTTGGAGTAAGGGTGAATGGATTTTAATACCATCTCTACAACTTATGTTGCCCTAACCCCTCCTGACCTCAGTTTCCTTTGCTATAAAATTAAGTACTAAATGACATCAAGGTTACTTACAGCTCTAAGTCCAAGATCCTATAAATAAGTATGAAATTAACTTGGAAGAGACTGTGTATCTAGTTGGTATAAACAATTAACAAATCATATTAGTTGTATTTTATAGTTCACACTTCAAGCTCTCATTAGAGTGTTGCACCCCTCCCCCTAAAAAGACACAAATTTTAGCCATTCCACACTTTACTGGAAGATATTTTTTCATCATTTACTCTGACTCCCCAAATTCATCTGTATTGGTCACCCTCATAATGATGTGACAGACACATAGTTATACAATGGACCCGTGTTCAAAGTTTTTACCTCACAGGAATTAGCAAAATGGATAATCCATTTACATGACCTTTAAGAAGCCAGGATTATTTCCATCCCACATTGAGAGTGAAATGTCTACTATCTGCTAATGGAAAGGTAGGATACACTGGAGAAGTTGGTTCATTTAATTAGGTATCAGTTCTATGTTTAATTCACTAAGTGCTAGAAATGCAAAGAAAGCCAAAAGCAGTCACTATCCTCAAGACATTCACATTTTAATGGGAGAAGCAACATCTTAATAACTAGAACTATACACTGTATATACAGAATAGAAGTAGAGCTTTAAATGTCAAACAGAGGACTTGATATTTGATCATAGACATAATAGGGATCTATTGGGATGTTTTGAGTGGAGGACTCACATGTTCAGACCTTCACTTTAGCAAAATCACATTGGTCATTGACTAGTTGATAGATTGGAGTAGCGGTAGATGTGAAGTAGGGAGGCCAATAAGGATGTCATTGCAATAGTCCAGGCAAGATGAAATGAGAGTCTGAACTAGGGTCAATATTGGGGAAAAGGGAGAGGAAGTGACATATTTCGGGGAGTAGAATATGACAATTTTTGAAACGGATTATGTGAATGAAAGAGGGAGGAATTAAGATTTGAAGATGACACCAATGTTTCAAATCTGGGGTCTGGAAGAATGATGGATTTTTAAGGGGGAATAACGTTTTCTTTTGGATGTGTTGGTTTTGAAATCCCTATTCTACAGTCAGTTAGAAAGGTAAAACAGGTAGTGAATAATATAGTTTTCCTTCTGGCTCTCTTCTGGATCTCAGGAGAGAGAATGACTAGATCTGAATATATTGATCTGGGAACTGATGATAAAATTTATCGAGCCAATGAAGTCACCCAATGAGACAGAAAAGAAAAGGAAAAAGGGCCCAGGACATAACCTTGAGGAACTCTCACAGTTGGTTGGCATGATCTAGATAATGATCTTGCAAAAGAGAATGAGAAGGAATGGTTAGACAGGAAGGAGGAGAACTAAGAATGAGTAGTTTTATGAGAACTCAGAGAGGTCCACTGAGAAGAGAGGGATCAATGGGGTTGAAAGCTCAGAGAGATCATAGTTGTTGTTCTCCATTTTTCCTGAAGAGGATCATGCCATTTGGGTGATATCATGACTTGTACTGAATTGGATTTAAGTGAGGGAGGCTTATGCAAGGTCACCAACCTCACTTTCTCCTCTAGAGCCATCTGGGTCCAATGGCAAGATATATAACAGGATGACTGGAGAAGGCCACAGATGTTTAAAGCAATTGGGGTTAAGTCACTTGCCCAGGGTCACATATCTAGTAAGTGTCTGAGGTGAGATTTGAACTCAGGTCCTCCCAACTTCAGGGTTGGTGCTCTATCCACTGCACCACCAAGTTGCCTCTCAGAGACATCAAGAAGGATGAGAAAAAGCCATCCTATTTGGGAATTGAGAGATCTTTTTTTAACTTTGGAGAGATCAATCTCAGATGAGTCAGGAGATTGGAAATCAAATTGCAAAAGTTGAGAAGTGAGTGATAGGAGACATAGTGGGGGCAAAGAGTATATACAATTTGTTGGGTTTTTTAAATAAGCTTACCTGCAAAAGGGAGTAGATTAAAACAGTAATTTAAGGATATTGCAGGGCTTAGTGAGAGTTTTTTAAAAAAAAAAAAACCTTCCCTTTTGAGTTTTAATAATATAACAGTTGGTAATACTATTTGTGTTAACATCCTTTGGCACAGCTTCAGAGCCAAGGTTAGTCATTTCAAAAGGGATGACAAAAAGCAAGGTCTACACATGCCACACAATGGCTACAGACCTGGATTAGTATGAAATGCAGGTGATTTGATTTATATAGGATCAAAGAATTAGATCTTGGGGTGATCCAATCCAATCCAACCCCTTCAATTTGATAGATGAGATGGAGGCACAGAAACCAAGTATTTCAAACTGTCCTCTGAGTCCAAATCTTCTCATTGTACAACACTGTGTATGGCCCTGTATACTTGGTGAGGGCACTGGGGATGGAAATGCTAAATTAAAG
This sequence comes from Dromiciops gliroides, assembly GCF_019393635.1. Taxonomy (NCBI): domain Eukaryota; kingdom Metazoa; phylum Chordata; class Mammalia; order Microbiotheria; family Microbiotheriidae; genus Dromiciops; species Dromiciops gliroides. The sequence goes on along the minus strand of NC_057866.1, from coordinate 246,205,862 downwards.
TAATGTTTCCTTAATCTACCTGCATGTGGAACATGTGTAAATTGTTTGTGTAATTGGCAAAAATTAGATAAGCCTGTATTTGAATAGTTTATAAAACTTAGAGGAAAAAAAAACCCTTCCCTTTTTAAAAACATTAATTCATATTTATGGAATAAAATAGTCATTCCAATAAAGTACAATAAAAGATGATTGTACATGAAACTACAAATCTACCAGGCAAAACTTGCTATTCCTTTCAAATAGAAGATGAAATTATCATGTAAATTTCTTTTTTCCTTTCTTTTTTCCTACCCTCCCCCCCACCTCACCCTTTAGATTTTAAAGATAGGGACAACTTGGGCAAGTTTCTAGGCAGCAGAGCAGAAAACTATATAAAGAAAGATTGAAGAATAGAGAGAATGAGGAGGATACCAGTGTGGACAATTTGCTAGAGAAGATAGGATTGGATAAGATCAAGGGTATATGTATTGGGGTTGTTTTGGGTAGGGTTTTTTTTTTTTTGGCAGGGCTATGAAGGGTAAGTGACTTGCCCAGGTCAAACAGGGGTTGTTCTTAGTGAGGAAAAGGGCCAACTCATTACCAGAGACTCATGTAAAGGAGGAGAGATTGGGGGATGATGTCAAGGGCTGTTGAAATACAGAGAAGGGGAGAAGAGGGAACTAACGAGGAAAGGCCATTATTTTCTCTGTAAAGCATGATGAGGTATTCTCTTTTGAGAGGAGTGGGGTGAGGTATCGTAGGATACTTTGTGGAGAAATGAGAAGGTTTTGTTAAAGCTGCTGTGGTGAGTGTGGTAGAGAATCAATAAGAGAGGAGTAAAAGGATCACCTTGTTACAATGAGGGCTCAATGGAGGTTAGCCAAATTAGTAGTAGACCCAGTCATTTTGGTTACATGACTTCTTCCACCTCAATTTGAGTAGAAGCTAAGGAGGCCAAGGATGGAAATAATTCAAAACTGGGATATAGCAAGATAGTCCAGCAAAGGACTAGGAAAGGTGTTGACAAAAGTCAATTTTTGGAAATATGGGACTAAAATGTGGGAGGTTTAGTTTGGAAATATATCTAGGCTCAACTTGGAAGAGAATATAGAAAGAAAAGTGGCTAAAGGACAGAACCTTGGGGAATACAAATATTTTAGTATTTAGAATAAGAAGTGGGGCTTTTGAAGGGAGGAGATAAATGAGTGGATGAAGATTCAGGAAGACAATTAGAAGAACATAGTGTACTCAAAAGTAGGCTCATCAGCAAAATAAAATGCTACAGAGAGGTCCATAGAGATTAGGGTTGAAAAGTTGGTTGGTTTGATTTGTTGAAAAGGAAATCATTGATCATTGATGTCTTGAGACCATAGTTTCAGAGACCAGATTGAAAGGAACTAAAGCAGCTTTTCCTGACTACGGGGGCAAAGGAGAAAGTTCAGGAGGTCCATGAACTTGAATGGGAAAAATGTATCTTTATATTTAGTAACTTTTGCTTTCTTTGGGGTCCTATATAATTCTGCTCTTTCAAGAAGTTTGGAAGGAATGAGGTAAGATGTTAACTTGAGAAGTAGAAAGGTAAGGGGATTGATTGTTGTTGTTTTTAAAAACAGGGAACATGGGCAGCTGGGTGGCACAATGGATAAAGCACCTGCCCTGGATTCAGGAGGACCTGAGTTCAAATCTGGTCTCAGACACTTGACACTTACTAGCTGTATGACCCTGGGCAAGTCACTTAACCCTCATTCCCCCCCCAAAAAAATCCCAAACCAAACCAAAACAAAAACCAGGGAACACCTCAGAACATTGGAAAGGGAAAGAGGAACCAATAGGGAAAAGAGATTTTGATTGGTGGAGTAAGATCCTGGAGGAAGTGTAAAGAGATTAGATATGCAGGTATTGGGGTTGACCATGGCATTTAGGAAGGATAGCTTATTCCTTGAAGATTGGGTTGCTTAGATGGGGAATGGTCCTAACTTGGAGTCAGGAGGACCTGAGTTCAAATCTGGTCTCAGATATGTGACACTAGCTGTGTGACCTTGAGCAAGTCACTTAACCCTGATTGCCTAGGGGGAGGGGCAGGGGACCAAAACAGAATGTTTGCAATTTGTGACTCACTACTAATATTACAGCTGGAGACATAGACCTTAAAATATCCACAAATTCATAATCAGTTTTGGAATTCCTCGGTTACCCTCAATAGTTTAATTAATTTTCTTCCTTTCAACAGAGGTGAAGTGAATGATCCAAAGTCATACAGATAATATGCACAGAGAATGGTGGAAATGGGCGTAGATTATCATTCTCTTGATTTCTAGCCAATCAATCTTTGTGCCCCACCTCATTGCCTTACCTTTTTTTTGGGGGGGAGATATAATTATTATTTAAATTAACATCTATTTATCATTCACACTCACCTCAACCCCTAAATTATGCTTTTTGTTTGATTAATCCAAATGTTTTAATGAATTATGGGATATGTAAGCTCAATTTTTATTCTTTAAAAAACATCAGACTTTTCCCATCATTTAAATGAGTTGATATAAAAATGTAGCTGAGAAATAATAATGATCATTTTTGTTCAATGAAACTGATTTCCCAACATCCATCTTCTTATTTTTTTCTCTCCAAAGTTTCAATAATGACTTTTTAGTTAAACTTACTTCATCATCAACATTTTTTTTTTGCAGGGCAATGAGGGTTAAGTGACTTGCCCAAAGTCACACAGTTAGTAAGTGTCAAGTGTCTGAGGCAGTATTTGAACTCAGGTCCTCCTGAATCCAGGACCGGTGCTCTATCCACTGTGCCACCTAGCTGCCCCCATCATCAATATTTTCAATCATTTTGAAACAGTCTGTGCTCTCTGTTTTATGGACAAGGTTAGGCATGTTATTGTTGGCTAAGCAATATTAAGGTATAAAGAGAGTGACTACCGTATTATTTATTGAACATTCAACTAGCAAACCAGAATGTGTTTTGCAGAACACATTTACATAAGGGTCTTGGGGCAGAAGAACAGGAAAAGCGAAAAGATGAGCATTTCCTATTTTGGGTTGGGTTTAAAGAGCCAACTTTACTTTGCTGTGAAAACACCTATAAATGGCTTCTACATTGAAGACATCCACTATTGAATCATTCTCCTCCCTGGTCTCTCCATTTCCGCTTTTTCTGGATAGAGTATTGGTGCTTAGAAACCACCTTTCTCTTGGCACTCAGACTAAATCATTTGCCTCTTAAGAGTTCTCTTGTTTCTTGCATGAAATTCAAACTTCTTGCTCTCGCCTTTGAAGCTTCTTCTAACCCCGGTGCCCGGCTGCTTGCTTTTGTTTTCATTTTGCTGTTCCCATCTTGGAACTGCATCTAGTGATAGTTTGGAGGACTGGAATTGTTCCCTTACTTCATGCCAAATGACTACCAAAAAAATGAAATCTTACTTATGAGCCTTTCAATGTTTTGCCATTTGAGAAATTGATTTTTCAAAAAAGGGGAAAAATGCTCTTTTGTCAATGTCAATACTTTACCTAATTTTATAAGCCTCAGTACATAGATGGTCTTTCTTATAATGGGCTGACCAAGCCAACTCTAATTTACAGGCACTCAATACTAATATTTCTTTGAAATTCTTATATATTCAAGCCCTTATTATTTCTAATTTTGATTATTGTTTACCCTATTTCAGATCCTCATTTTTTTTTCAACAGCATTCCTTCCTGTAGATCAATCCATCTTTCATAAGGCTGACCAAGATATTTTCCTAATGCATTGCTTCATCCACCTAGCTCTTCTACTCACCAATTTCTGATGGTCCCCCTTTCTTACTGAATAAAGTATGAATTTTTGATTCTGGCATTTAAGGCCCTCTGTAGTGTAGTCTCATTTTTCCTCTCTAGCCTTATTTCATTCTACTCCTTTCTTGATTTTTTGGCTAAATATTGCCAATGTGAACACTTTTTATTTGCTGTTCTTGACTTGTTTTCTCTCATCTTTTTGCCTTTGTTCCTGTTGCCCTTTGGGATTAGAATGGATACCTTCTTCCTCTGTCCTCATTTCAATGTATTGAAGTTTTTATGTTTCTTTAAGGTTTGCCTCAGGGACTAACCAACTCTTCCATGATGCCTTCCTGGATGCCTCCCACCTGAAATTAATTCTTCTTTCCCAGATTTCTCCTAGGTCCTTGAATGATAGCTCTCCTTTGCATTTATCATTTGCTCTTCTCCATTCTAGTTATCTGTGTATATGTGATTCCCCTTTCTTCCCATTAGACTGTAACCTCCTTGAAAACAAAGCCAATGTGATGGTTATTTTTTTTTTATTCCTGGTTGCTATCAAATGTGACAGGTGAAATCATTCACAAGATAGAGTTAGTGTGGTTCACTCCATGCCCCAAATTCCCACACATAATACCTGAATGTTGGAGGGATTAAATGTGGACTTGATAGAAAACGCAGGTAAATAGCCTTGTGCGTACTGTAACATGTGCAGTGCTGATGTCTGCTTCTAAATGCTCTAGAGAAGGCAGCAAAAAAAAGCCCTTTTACTGAAAGTATTTATTCACTCATGTGTTTACCACTGATTTGGGGGGTTCAAAGTATCTAACAAACAAGCACAGGCTAACATGTTGATCCTAAGGGAACTTCAATATCACAAAAGGGTCGTGTTATTGTCTATTAAATTGATAGAAAAACTGAGCCACAGTGTATGTTCAAGCAAATGCCTGGGATATGTAGAGTAAAAGCCAAGGTCACTGACTCCCAGGTCGGAGCTCTATTTGTGAAATGCCACTTCTTTGATCAAAGTCAAATCCAGATCCTGCTGCTATCATTTATATGGCAATGGGAAGATTTATCTAGATGAAGCCATTACTGGTGAAGGTATAAAAGCCTGAAAATGAAACTTCTATCATTATGACCATCAAACCTAGTCTATAATTTGCTTTGTTAAATGTTATATTTCATTCAATAGAAGCAAACACAAGTAGGCAATGAAAAAAAAACAGCGATGAAAATCATAAAAAATATCCTCTACTTATCTAATAACAGAGGAGGCAAAGGTAGTGGAAGCACCTATTGATTTGGAGTCAGAAGCTCCACTATTTATCAGTTCTGTGATGCAAGTCACTTTTCTTCTCCTTGCCTCATTTGGCTCATCTGTAATAGAAGGGTAAGCATATTTGCCTCCCTTCCATCCCCATCCCAACAATAGGAGCTATTGTAAGTGAGGATGGAATTGAAGTATATATTTAAAGGCACTTTAAAATGTAAGTAGGAAGACCCAGCAGGACCATGCCCTAGGGTTCAGCTAGTTTAAATCTGGCAAGACCAGCTGCTGACAGGAAGAATAGGCAGATGATCTGAACTTACTCAGGCAAAAGACCCATGAGCCAATGATTTCTGGAAATGGCTTCCCTCTAGTGAAGGCTCTCAGTGCCTCATATCCAGACTACTGCAAAACTTGTCCCCCTCACCCCCCCCCCTTAAGTCACTCCCTGCTTCAGTCCTTATACCACTTAGCTACCAAAGTTATCTTCCTAAAGTATAGGCCTGACTCTGTCACTGCCTACCCAACAAGCTCCAAATGGATGTCTTTGGCTTTTAAAAGTGAGGTGGTACAGTGGATAAAGCACTAGCCCTAGATTCAGGAGGACCTGAGTTCAAGTCTGGCCTCAAAAACTTGACACTTACTAGCTGTGTGACCTTGGACAAGTCACTTAACCCTCATTGCCCCACCAAAAAAACAACAAAAAATAAAAGTCCTTTTTAACCTGTCTTTTTCCTACCTTTCCAGTCTTCTTTAGCATTATTCTCTTCCTCATTGTGTATGATCCAATGATATTGGCCTCCTTGCTGCTCCTCGAAGACTCCATTTCCCAAATGTGCATTTTTACTGGCTGTCACTCAAACCTGGAATGCTCTTCCTCCTCCACTCTTCCTTCTATGTTTCTTTGGGTCTTAGCTCTAATTCTGCCTTTCTCAGTCCCTCTCGATGTTGGTACCTTCCCTCTGAGATCTTGTCTATATTGGGTATACACTTAGTTGTTTGCATGTTGTTCCTCCCATTATAATGAGAGCTCCTTATGGATAGGGACTATTTTTTCCTTTCTCTGAATCCTCAGCATTTAGTGTCTGTTAGATAGGAAGTACACAATAAATGCTTGCTGATTTACTGACTGGAGTGTGTTAGGGTAAAGCTCAAATTAGTTCTTTATTCTTAGCCATAATCAAGGAATGGGCATGATTATTTATCATTCATTAACGAGGCCAACATAGCCGTGGATTTTGAAAACAAGAAAATCTGAAATGTGAGTTGAGAAAAAAGAATACTTAAGGTTGGCTTGCTGTTTCAGGTTGGATCTCATGGGCTGGCTCAACTTTGGTGAGATCACCATGCCTAGGTTCTGATCTTCAGCTTTCAAGTTTCAGAAATTGGATATTACTAGTTCACTGAGAAGCATTCAGGCTTTAGAGAAATGAATAAACAATATGACTTTATAAACCATGTTACAAATTGATGTTTGTAATTGGAAACATTATAATAAATTTATTTCATACTGAATTGTACTCAAGATCCAGGGAACCCCTTCTAATTCTCAGATTATCTGATTCTATGACATATCTGGCCTAAGAATTAAAAGCAGTTGTCTCTGCAAGGCACTCCCTTCCTGGCTGTGAAATTCACTCTGGTGAACAAATTACATGTCAGAAAATGGCTTGCTGATCATAAAATTAGAACAAAGTGATTTAGATATTCTTGAAGGACATTTCTATCAAGCTGTGGAAGCCTCATGAATTATTATTCTTCACCCTAGGGTTCATTGTCCAGAGTAAGAGCACCATCTCCCCTGGACAGTGCTGTAGAAACATTGGCATGCTCTTATTGTCCTGCTCTCTCAGTATCTTTCCACCAACCCCTGAGTAATTTACATATACCACCCTTCTATCTGTACCTTTTATCACATCATCATTCTTCTTCATTGTCATATGCATACATAAGAGATTAAAATTTCCAAGTTTGCAGATTTTTTAAAAAATCTACATTTTAGCCTGGATTCTTTCTGATGATATTGGAGGGAGTAACCAAGTCTAAATCACAACACAGGGTAGATATTTCTGAAGACAACTAAGCCTGTCCTTGTCAAGTAGAATTGCATAATTTCAATCTCAGAAACTTTGAAACTTTAAGCCCTTGTGCCTAGATCATAGGGTTAGAGGCAGAAAGGACCTTTCCGATAATATAGATAGGGCAGCTAGGTGGCACAGTGGATAAAGCACTGGCCCTGGATTCAGTAGGACTTGAGTTCAAATCTGACCTCAGACACTTGACAATTAGCAGCTGTGTGACCCTGGGCAAATAATTTAACCTCCATTGCCCTGCCAAAAAAGAAAAAAGATAACGTAGTTCAAATTTCTCATCTTACAGATAAATAAATTGATTAAGGCCCAGAGAAGTTAAGGGATTTGTTGATTTGTTAAAGGTCAGGGGCAGCTAGGTGGTGAGGTGGGCAGGGCACTGGCGATGAAATCAGGAGGACCTGAGTTCAGGTCTGGCCTCAGACACTTGACACTTACTATCTGTGTGAACCTCAGCAAGTCACTTAACCCTCATTGCCCCACCCCCCAAAAAATTTGTCTAAGGTCAAGTTAGGAGCAGAACCAGCATTCAGATCCAGGTCCCACTGATTCTGAATTCAGTGTTCTTTCCACCCAAATTTGTTGCCTAGTGTTCAAATTCACTCAGGTTGCAGAGTGAGTTGGTGAAATTTGTAACCCTCTATCCACTGAATGTAATGAATATATGGACTCATGTACCTATGTTCACAAATATATCTTTCAAGTATTTTACCATGTACATTTGACTGATCTTATAATGAACATTTTTTTTTAATGGGACAGCCTGTGGGCTCCACTGGTATCTCTGTGATGTTAGGAGGAGAAAGCCTCACAACTTTAGGTGAATTCTCTTCATAGGAGTTGTGGAAAGACATTGAGGAGTTGCACAGAATGGAAAGATATGTATAAGTTGCCATGAGGGTGAAATAAGATGAGATAAAATATGTGTATGACTTGGCATACCTTCAAACATTATACAAATTCCACTTACAGTCAACATCCTTGGTAATTTTTCATCATTTTCCCAATTATATGTATTAAGATAAATTAAAAAACACAATTCTTTACAATTATGAGTTCCAAATTTCCTCTTTCTATCCCTTACCTCCCCTCTCCTTAAGACAGCAGGTAATTTAGTACAGGTTATATATGTGCAATCATATAAAATATATTCTGATATTAATCATGTTGTGAAAGAATAACAGACCAAAAAAACCACCATAAAAAACAAAGAAAATGAAAAATAATGTGATTTTTCTCTGAATTCAGACTCTATCAGGTTTGGATATCATTTTTAATCATAAGCTCTTTGGAATGCTCTTAGATCATTTTATTGCTAAGAGTAGCTAAGTCATTCATTTATCATCATATAATATTGCTCTTAGAATACCCATGATAATGGCCTTATGAATCCTTTGAAATGTTGAATTTTGCATACAGGAGTCTACCCTATATTGTAATTGAAAATATATATCATTGGTATAATATTATATGTGAGGAAAATCCCTCCTCTCTTTTAAAAACCTGAATTTCATCAGAAAAAAAATTCTCTGTTCTAAAACCCATGTATAAGTTCTCTCAATTGCTAACCTAACAGGTACCAAGAGTCCTCATCCAATGACTCATTGGGATATAGAAGTAGCCCTGAGTTTTTAAAAGCTATGCCAAATACAAATCTGACAGTTTCTATAAAACTGGAAAAGGTCAGTTTCATAATGGAAGCCCTATTCAGATTCCAAGTTTGGGAATGAGTCCCTATTAATGGCGAAGCTTTCCAAATGTTCTTGTCTATACATAGCATACTAATTACATTGACCCTGGAATCACTATAATGACCCTGGAATCACTTTAATGTAATTCAGAGTTCTTTGAAAGAGAGCAAATTAGCCATCTACATTGGCAAAGCAAAGGGAGCGAAAACTTCAAATTGCCCATGTTATGACATAATAGATATGGATGTACAACCATTAGGTTACCCAATGAGTATGTAATACTATGGGCAGGTGCTAAAGGTGTTCACCAATAATTGGACTAAAATAGGCAGAAGAGAGCAAATTTGATGATCCAAAATTTCTCTTAGCCACAAAAATGTCATTTAAGAAAACAAAACAGGGGCAGCTAGGTGGTGAAGTGGATAAAACACCAGCCATGGATTCAGGAGGACCTGAGTTCAAATGTGACCTCAGACACTTGACACTTGCTAGCTGTGTGACCCTGGGCAAGTCATTTAACTCCTATTGCCTTAAACATCTGGGGTCATCTCCAGTCGTCCTGATATATGTTTTGCCACTGGACCCAGATGGCTCTGGAGGAGAGAGTGAGGTAGGTGACCTTGTATAGCCCTCCTTCATTTAAATTAAATTCATTGCAAATCATGTTATCACCTCCCAATGTCATGGTCCTCTTCAAAAATGAATAACAAACAACAACAACAATAATTAAGAAATGATTATTCCTTTTTAATAAGTGTAGCTTAATTGCTTTAAGTCATATAAATGAAGTGAATTTTCCATATAGACATGAAATAACCTGTAAGTTATCTGTGGAGCCTAAAACAGTTTTCAGGATAGGACAAGAGGAGGTGATGGTGAGTAATCCAGTTTGGATGGATCATGATGTATATAAATGGGGAAGGGAACAGAAGGAAGTTGAAGCCCTGTTTTGAAAGCTATAGAGTGGCAATGGGAGAGCCACAGAAAGGCTCTGAACAGAAGGATATCATGATCCAGCCTACATGTATTAGGAAAATCGGTTTGGACTGGAAATGGGATAGGCTAAAGGAGAGTCAATCAGATAGCGATGCATTACATTGTCTAGTCAAGAGGTAGTGAAAGAAGTGGTAGAGCAGCCTAGAGAGGTCAGTGAGAAAGACCTGGGTTCAAGTCCCAGTCTTGGAGATAGAGTGGCTGTGTGATCCTGGGCAAATCCCTTAACATCTCAGTACCCCAGGTAACTCTCTAATACTATCAGTTGCTAAGCAGGTGTTTATCTGCATCAACACAATGGAATTTTTCATGGCACATCCCTATGCAAATGAAAGAAGAGGCCAACTTTGAAAAAGGAATAAAAGCCTCCTGAACTAGGGTGGTAGTAGTGGAAAAGAGAACCCACATGTTTAAGAGATTTGATAGAGGGGAAATCAGTAGTACTTGATCATTTATTTTATGTCATGGACAGTGTGAAGGAGGGGAAAGGATTTATATAACTTTAGCACCAAGAGAGATCTTAGAAGTCATTTAATCCAACTCCATCACTTTACAGATGAGGAAACAGGCCCAGAAACACAATCTCTAGAATTATAAACTTCTCACATTCACAGTTCAACCTGTTTTTATATGCCCATTAATTCCTTGCAGGGAGCAGTCTCTCTTTCCTCTTCCTTTTCCCTTTTCCCCTCTCCTCTCTCCCCTCTCCTCTCTTTCCTCTCCCCACCCCTCTCTCACAACTTAAATAGTTTTTAGCAATACTATACAATCACCAATTTTCCACTCAAACCCTATTCCAGTACCTTATTGTGGTGAAACTGACTATACAGATTACAAGCCAGGGAAGAGTGAAGAGAGAGGGTCCTACCAAGGTAGAAAACCTTTCAGTATATTTAAATGCCCTGTGCACTTAGCACAATGCCTGGTGCTAAGAGAGACTGACTCATTGACAGAAAGATATGTCTGAGAGCCAGCTTAATTAAATTCAGAAAATCTTATTACCAGGTCACAGGGATGATGGGTTGTGTTTTTTGGCCACATTAAAACTCACAAAGACCATCTGCCAAGGTGTGGAAAGATTGAAGTCCCTCTCAGTGGAGTTATTGCCCCCAAGGGACAGTCACATATCTTTGAAGATCAGATATATACTATCCTTAAACTAGATGAGTTTCTATCTTTGGCATCTGCTAGAATAACATGAAGGTATGCAAAAGGTTACTTATATTAATTGTACTCACATCTGTTGTTCCCCTCTCTCTAAGTTTGAACATCAAAATGTTCTTTAGTTGCTAACAATAGAGGTCTAACGTCTGGTTGATTTTTCTCTTTTGGCATAGAAATCAAAGAATTCTTTAATAATAAAGGGAGGAAGGAATTAAGATTGATCAATGATAGATTTGTAACACGAGGTGAAAATCCTCTCACTACATTCACCTATGTCACTGTAATGATTGGAATGATGCCACCTACTGTAGACTTGCTGTGGGAAAGCTCCATCATGAGGAAAATGCCTCATAGGCATTGTGGCTTTTCCTTGGTGTCAGGAAATGACGTTTGCTCATGGGGGCTGTCTATCAAGGCTACCAGCCAATCAACTTGAGGAGCCTCCTATTTTCTGGGAGGAGACAGGAAGGAGGAAAGGGAGCCTGCGCAGAGAGCTCTGGGGCTTTTTGGGTTCCTGACTTGATGGTGGTGGCGGCAGAGGACTTCACAGGAAATTTGAGGAAAGATAGGAATGCCAGGCTGTTGGAATTCTGTTCTCAATCTTTTTCTTTCTACTTTCCAATAAACCCTTAAAAACCTAAACTCGTTTTATCAGTGATTTTAGTCAGTTTCCCCCAAAACTGGGGGAACAGATTAGAATCCACATTTAGAATCTTAAATTACACATCCCAATATTAGACTTACCTATATTTCCAATAATAATATATTTCACTATAATAATGGAGAGAATTTTGACTGTTCATTTCAGAAAACAACTTCATAAGTGTTTGGTATAAAGCATATTTAGGCTACATTGGTGGCACCAACTGCACTGATTATTAGTTCTGTAGATTTAAAAGATGAAGACAACAGATGGTGATGCCATCTGGGTAGCATTCAAATATTAACTGGAGATGGAGAGATATCTGAGAATGAAATAGACTCTCTGCAAGATGGGAAGAAATTTAACATTCCTCAAGCATATATTAAAGAAGAATTTCTTTGGTATACATCACAATTATATGGCCCAGAGAGAAAACTTTGCTTTAAATAGATAAAAAGTCATATTCCTTCTCCCCTCTCTCCCCCGCCAATATCACTCTTGAGCAAGTAATGACATTATATTAAGTACTCATTACCTTGTAACACAAGTTTATTCTTTCAATGGAGGTGAGCAATACAAAATTAAACACATGGGTAGCATGATGTATTAGAAAGACCACTGAACTGGAAGTTAGGAATCTGGGTTGCAGTCCCAGCTTTGCTCCTGGCTAGAGTGAGATGAATTTGGGCAAATCAACTTGTCTGGGTTCCAATGTCCATAATTGTAAAGTGAGGGGGCTAATCTTGGATTACCTCTAAATTTCTTCTCATTTCTAAAAATTTTGAGAGGTTCTATCTTCCTTAAGTTTATCTGTATGCACCAATGAATACACACACACATGAATACACACACCTATTGAAAGGCAATGTTATGATGTATGGTCTTTTTCTACACTAGTTTCAAATGGCCACCTACTACCAACCTTATTCCCTTATGCATGCTACCTAGTGCACATGTAGCAAATAAAATTAATATTTCCTCATAGAAAGTATTCCATTCACCTGTGTGATTTAAATAAGAAACAGAATAGAGAGAAGTCCTTTAGACTTTTCTTCTCTCTTTTTTAAAATATATATATACACACATATACATATATATATATACTTATTCACATGCTTCAGTATTTAAACTTCAATGGATATGAAATTTCATTGATGTGGGTACTCCCTCCAGTGGTATAGATTATGCAAACCACCCATGACCACAAATCCTGGGCAACTCTCTTCCTGTCTACCTGCTAATTGACATTGGGAAGATATCAGTGGGCTATGAAGGTATGTATCACTTCATTATTTCTCACTATCCCTATATAACTGACTCATCTTCTTTATCTAGTTCTACATTTCTCTGATGACATTCTTTACTTGCTTTCCCAATGTAATTCCCCATTTTTGATGTGTTATAGCATGTTCACACCTACCGATCCCTCAAAAAGTCCCTAATAAAAATATTTATTTGGTGTCAAACAGATTGTCAACTTCTACTAGCAATCATCATTGTGCCTACTTTTATATAGAAGGTTGAAACACTATAAACACACATATTTTGGATCTGGGATTTCATCAGTATAGAAAAAGCTTGGTGCGGAAACTCTTCACTAATTCATGTTGGCAATTTGTCAATTATATATATATATACACACACATATATATACATACACACACACACACACACATATATATGTATGTATGCATATAGTGGGGCACTGAGGGTTAAGTGACTTGCCCAGGGTCACACAGCTAGTAAGTGTATGAAACTGAATTTGAACTCAGGTACTCCTGAATCCAGGGCTGGTGCTTTATCCACTGCACTACCTAGCTGCCCCCTATCAATTATATTCTTAGAAATTTACCTGAGCTACTGAGAACAAGATTTTTTCGTTTAATCACAAAGCTATTGAGGCTTGAATCTAAGTCTTCTAGACTCCAAAGGTTAACCTCTGTCTAAATCCCTCTCTGTGCATACATAAAGTCACACAGATATGGGGTATTACAAAATTTTTGATTTTTAATACCTTGATGTGGCACTAAGACTTTTGGAACAACCTGTATACGTCCCACATAATGGGCCTTCATGAATAAGCTGTTTTGGCCATTTGATTACTGCTTATTAGGGAGTATGAATGATTGGAAGCATAAAACAAAAATGTGTTCTTTGAAATCAGCATATGTTGAGATCATTGGGAGGGTTGTTGCCAGTGCAAGTGTTGGCAAATGTTAGCCCAAATAGTTATTTTATTTATTTATTTCTACATGTTTTTTACTTCCTTTAGCTTCTGGATTTTCTCCCAGCTTCAAATATAGGGTAGGTCATGAAATCACTGGGCAATATTAAATGCATTTAAAGTTGCAAATGCAGGCTATTTTCTTTCCCATATATTTCTTGGTTCTTGTCTGGTGCTGTTTTGTTATATGTGGTTACAGTCATGTGACTAGTTTTTGACACTGACATGACTAGTGGTAACAAACCACTATTTTCCTCATGTTTAACACTCAGTTGTAAATATATGATATGGGATATTTTGAGGTCCCAATTCAAAAACAGTGAAACTGTGCTCAAATTGGTTTTGGTTTAGCAAACCAATATAGTCATTTGCTTGTAATAAATCACACTCAAGGATTTTGGTCTGATAATTTAGTAGGTTCATTTAGTTGACAGTTGTGAAGTTTAAATTACTATCAAAGATAATGCCAAACTAATGCTTTAACCCCTTATGATTTTCATACATGTATTGGTTCTTGGAAAACCAAGGAGACATTTTGTTAAAGAACTAAGGACAGTAGAAATCATATGTAAAAATAAATGCTTTCGGTGTTGCTTGATTTCAGAAATAACATACAGCAGAGTTGTTTTTATTTTGTTTTGCTTTGTTTTGTTTTGCGGGGCAATGGGGGCTAAGTGACTTGCCCAGGGTCACACAGCTAGCTAGTAAGTGTCAAGTGTCTGATTTGATTGAACTATAGTGTGGCATACTAGTTTAGCCTTAGCATCTGGAAGACCTACTTTCAAATCTTGTCTCTGACTCATAATGTATTAATCCTTCAGTGCCCTTAGGCAATGCTCAAAGACTACAAGTTAAAGAGAAATTGTTGATCTGCTTTGGTGGAACCTCTGCATTGGAATTCCCAACAAAAGTGTAATGAGATCACAGGTCTCTCTACTTCTCCCCCCCCCCCCAGCCAAAAAATCTCCAAAATCATTTACATTTTTATAAATTTATTGTGTATAATTATTTTGCTGATATATAGCATTGTCTAGAAGAGCACAGAATTGGTGCTCATCATTATAAATAACTACAGTATTACTTGGATATATACACGAATTCCTATTATGTCCAACACACTGTCAGGCTAGAGGGGAGTTACAAAGCTAATGGTCATTGTCCTCAAGGAATTTATAATGAAGAGGAAATAAAGCATGTACACAGCTAAAGAATAAATGTTCATTTTGTAGCAGGTGAAATCATATAAAATTCTAGACTATGTCTTTAACTTTATGTAACATACATGCACTGGGTTTATTCCTGCTTGAAAAACTTAAATACAAAAATCACTACTGCCAAAATTTAAATCTGTGGCTTGGAAACTAATTTATTTTTATCATGCTCATTATCACATATTTCACAGTTGTTAATTATAAGCTTAATTATTGAAATAAAATAGGCTTTGTATCATAATGACCCACTATGCATTCTACATTGTGTCTACTGTTTTAGAAATATGCCCCATTAATGACTGTCTCCTCTACAAAATATCTAATTCCACATAGTAAAATTTTAAAATAACAACTCTGAGTCTCTATTGTAAATTATAGATATTGAGGGTGGAGTGGTTTTTTTTAATATTTTAATGTAAATTTTGAGTCCCTGTACCCTTACCTCTAAAACAATTTTCACTGTTGCTTTTAGATTAAAACCCTAGTAATTTAACACTAAAAATTGTGGTCTATTATAGAGTCAATTTTCAATAATTCATAGGTAGCATAGCTGTATTTTCCCAAATTCTTCCAGAATTGAGATAGAAGGACTTATAAGACCACCAGAGTAGTTCAAGTCTAACATGGCAAAAACAAACCAACAATTCAACAAACCTTTTGAATAAGCAATTTTTTCAAGAATATGTTTTGGAATCAGAGGAAATACTTACGTCAGGACTTCTTAAGGCCCAGGCTTGCTCCCCATCTGCCAGGATTCTTCTCATGGTAGTCTCTATGGTTGGGATTTTTAATGTGGTTATTACCTTTCACCTAGACTATTGCACTGGTCTACTAGTCTCCTCATGGATGATTCTCCTTACAGTCTTTGCTCACTCCAAGATTTCCCCATTGTTGTCAAATTGGCATACCCAATTTTATCATGGCTATCTCTTCCCCTGCTCAAGAATCATCTATGGCCTTCTTCTGCTTATGAATAAAAAGCCAATTTTTCAACTAGCCATCACAATATGGCTTTCAATACCTTTCTAGTTTTCTTTCTCCTTTGTGCATTCTCCATTTCAATTCAACTGTCCAACTAACTGCTCTCTGTGCATAAAACCCTGCTACCTGCATCCCTGCCTTATACATTCCTGGAATGTGTTTCTTCATCATCTTAGCTTTTTGCATTCTCTCTCTTAATTTCAAAACACAGCTCAGTGGTTAATTTTTTTCCCCTTTATAAGGCCCTTCTTGTTCCTTTGCCTACCCCCAATTATTACTGTTCTTTACTTGAAAT
Organism: Dromiciops gliroides; assembly: GCF_019393635.1. Classification (NCBI taxonomy): domain Eukaryota; kingdom Metazoa; phylum Chordata; class Mammalia; order Microbiotheria; family Microbiotheriidae; genus Dromiciops; species Dromiciops gliroides. Next base: position 246,189,554 of record NC_057866.1, on the reverse strand, counting down.
TCCTTTGTATTTATTGGTTTATGTACAGGTTTTTTCCTTTCCAGTGAAAGGCAAGGTCCTTGAAGGCAAGTATTATTTTTCCTTTCTCTTTTTATCACTGTGGTCCTAGTTTCTACTATGGTAGGTACCTAACATAAAATGGGACTTAATAGATATTTATTGAATCATTCCTGAATAGCATTAAATCTTATGGTGTTTGGTGACGTTAGGGCAGGAACTCAACTCAGGATCCCTGGACTTGTTTTTTAAAAAATATTTTGATTACTGTCTTTCACTATAATTGGTTTCCATTGTGTTGCTGTTAGATGATTTCAGTTGTGTCTGACACTTTGTGACCCCATTTGGGGTTTTCTTGGAAAAGATGCTGGAGTGGCTTGTCATTTCCTTCTCCTGCTCATTTTACAGATGAGGAAAATGAGGCAAACAAAGCTAAGTGACTTGATCTGGTCACACAGCTAGTAAGTGTCTGAGGCTGGATTTGAACTGAGGTCTTCCTGACCATCTACTGTGCCAACTAAATGCCCTGGTTTCCTTTGTAACCCTATGTATTTTATAATGCATTTTAAAACATTAATTTGAGGAGGGGTCCATAAGATTCACTAGATAGTCCTAAGGGAAAAAATATTGAGAATTTTGCTTTAGGACTTTTTTGATTCCATCTAATGATAAATAAGAAGGCATTGGGGCAGCTTAGATGGCCCAGTGGATAGAACACCGGCCCTGGAGTCAGGAGTACCTGAGTTCAAATCCAGCCTCAGACACTTAACACTTACTAGCTGTGTGACCCTAGGCAAGTCACTTAACCCCCATTGCCTCACTAAAAACAAACAAACAAAAAAATAAGAAGGCATTGTTATTTTTGTTTGTTTTTTTGTGGGGCAATGGGGGTTAAGTGACTTGCCCAGGGTCACACAGCTAGTAAGTGTCAAGTGTCTGAGGTCATACTTGAACTCAGGTCCTTCTGAATCCAGGGCCAGTGCTTTATTCATTGCACCACCTAGCTGCCCCCCCCCTCCCCGCATTGTTATTTTTTAAACACTGTATGAAAAGGTTAGATTTGTCATGTTAAAACATTCCTTTTCCATTATTCAGAGCTTGCCACTAGGGCAGAGCTGAGTGGAGGTTAAAAAGAGTCAAATTCAGAATTTAAGTTCTGTAAAATCTTTCTAATGAGTAAATGGCCATCCAGATTGGGAACGGATTGCCAAGGAAAGGAGTGAGCTCCTCTTGATTGGAGGTTTTCAAAAGGAGGCTAGATGATCACTTGCCCAGTATGCTATAGGAAGGATTCTTTAGATGAGTCCCTTTCTTCCTCCAGGCCTCAGTTTTATTACCTATAAAACAAGGCAGTTGGACTGCAGGTTGTTCTAAGATTCTAGGGAAAGGGTCTGTTGAGGCTGGAAAATATGAGCAGCACCAAAATGAAAAGTGAGAGAGCCAAGAGGGGCACAACAAAGAACACATTTTAAAACAAATCATATAAATATAGTTATTTCTAATGCCAGAAGATCCTGCTTTCTGTGGTATGTAGCTATCTTATGCTGTGATAAAGCCTGTTACACACAATACTGGGAAGACTCCAAAGCTCCAATAGACAATAATTGACAGAGAGAAGAATTTTTATACAATAAGGGGGTGATTTTCAAATTTGGAATTGAGAGGAGATAATTTTCAAACCTTGCCTGTGGCACACAAATGCCTTGCCCTAGCTCTGCCAATATGATGTTTTTCTTTTCATTTCTCAGTTGTTTAATTTAAAAACCTAAACCAAAACAAAACACACATTAGTTTAGGAGCTTGCTTTTAAAGTATGAAGGATGGAAAGACAAAGGAACAAGGAGGGAAAGGCTCCAAATGAAACTCTTACTTTGTTTGGGGGAAAGTGGTTAAATGATGCTGGCTTTTTTCCCACCTTCTGTCTTAAAACTTAAACTAAATTTTTGTGTGCACATGTAAAATTGAAAACTAGCAATCAAATGTCAATTGAAGGTCCCTTCAGCCATTTACAGTCTAAAAGACTTTTAAAAATGCAATGTAAATTGACTTAATATCCATATCACTTATGTACTAATGACAGTACAGATTAGTCAAACTGAGCTGAGAAATGTAGACTTGATTTTTGAGCATGAGGATATTACAACAACAACACTGCATGTAAAGAATGTTGCCTTTGGAATTAGAGTACCTGGTTTTGAATTCTGGCTTTCGTATTTTCTCTAATGTAACGATTGGAATGATGCCACCTGCTGGAGACTTACTGTAGAAGAGTTCCGCCCATGAAGCGAAGGTCTTTGAGGGCAAGACCCAGGAGTCTTTTCTTTGGTGTCAGAAAGTGATGTTGGCTAGTGGGAGAAGGAAGTAAGAGATTGGCGCTCTGTCTCGCTCTCTTTCCTTTGGACTCTGGTGGAGAGCGGAGCTAGAAATATGCTCTCCCTTTAATGGATAGATGAATGTAGGCTTTTCTTTCTCTCTTTACCAAATTCTTATTCTCCTTAATAAATGCTTAAAAATCTAACTCTTGCTAAAGCTTATAATTTATTGGCGACCACTCATTAGATATTTTAGACAGTTTAGCTAGAATTTTAACCCTTAACACTAAGGACTGTTTATCTTCGTGCAGAAATTTTGGTATATCTCAATAGTATCTTTTCCTTTAGCATGGTTATTAATTGTTTCTTTGATTTGTCCTTCTTTGCCTATTCTTTATTTAGAATTTTTATTGCCTTCATTTAGATCTGGCAGTGTTGCTTATGCTTCCTGAATTGATTGTTTTTGTTGCTTTATAAACTCTAAGGGATATTTGGGATTTCTGCTTAAATTTTTTTTTTACATTTATTTATAATTTCTCTGTACTATAATATATGATCTATTTTTATGAAATACCATGTTGTGCTGAAAAATGTGTGTGTTATTTAATGATCTTGTGCCATAAACATTAGTTCTAAATTTTCCAACAGTGTGATTAGTTCTACATTTTTCCTTTTGTTTATCTTCCTGATGGCTTTGACCAGTTCAGAGAAAGGAATATTAAAATCTCCTACTTGGGTTCTGTTACTGTGTATGTGTGTTGTTTGTTTTTTTGTAGTTCAGTTAATTTTTCATTAAGAATTTAGATCCTATGCCATTTGTTGCAATTCAGTTTAGTATTCATTTTTGTTCATTGTCTATGGTTCCTTTAAGAAAAATACAATTTTCTTGATAGCTTATATTGATCGTGTGAATTTTCAATTTTGTTTTGTCTGATAGCATGAATACAATGCCTATTTTTATATACCTTAGGTAATATTTTTAACCTCTCATTTTGATTTTATGTGGGCCTTTATTTCTTTACTTTTTAAATATGTTTTGTAAGGAATGGATTATGAATTTTTGTTTTCTCATCCATTCTGCTTTTCTCTTTCATTTTATTGGATTGTTTAATTTGTTTGAGTGTGGTATTAGGAGCATTATGTTTATTATTTGCTTCATTTGTGTCTCCTTTTTAAAAAAGGATTCTTTCCCTTTTCACTTTTAAGTTAATACATTGTCCTATAATAAGTTTTGCTTAAACTATTTTGCAATTCTGTTCCCATAGGCTTTATCACCACCTAACCAGTCTATCATCTGTTAACCATCTCCCTAGTTTGAGATTTTACTTGTATTATTCATTTCATTTCATTTCATTTCTTTCTTTTATTATCTATTTCTTTCCCTTGTTTCTGTGCTTTCTTCTCAGTTAAAAAGTTCATTCAAAATTTCTTTAACTTCTCCGCATTTTCAAATGCTTTTGCTTTTTAATTTTAATTCTTTATGACTCAATATTGTAAGAAATTTTTTGCTTTGTACCTTTTATTAATTCTATTCCCTTTATGTCTACTTTGAACTTTTATTGTCTGATTCATGATTTATCTCCTTTTTGTAAATTCTTTAATCTCTTTGTGTTCTTCATGGTATTAAAGCTTCTGAAGTAACTCAAACCAATTTCTATGTTATTGCTTTTGTTGATCTTGCCCCATCATCCCTTTTCTCTGTTGTGTCTCACTCTTAAAGTTCAGTTCATGAGAGAAATAATGTGACTAGTAGATTTTCTCTCTATGTGACCTTGAGCACATCACTTGCCACCTTTGTCTCATTTTCTTCATCTGTTAGATTAGTCTTGATGCTTTTCCCTTCACTCTTCCCACCCCAACTAGCTAAAACTCTGAGGTCCCTTCCAAATCTAAATGAATGATTCTATGACTGACTTTCTTAGGCAATCTTCCCTCCAAATAACAAAACAAACAAATTAGAATCAGGAATAGCAGAAAAGAATATAAGCGCATGTGTTCATATATGTATGTATAAGTATGTATATATTATGTATATTTTTGCATATGTGTATGGATACATAGATTAATATATATATTTGAAGTAGTGTGGCTTGGTGAATAAAGGGTTATCTTGGGGTTCAGGAACACCTGAGGTTACATTCTATCACAGACACCAACTGGCTATGTGACTATTTGTAGGTTGTTTAACCCCTGAGCACCACTACCACCACCACCCCAAATACCAGACATTTCTAAGACTTTAAGTTAAAGGTAACATGGTGACATATATTGGTAGAGTGGGTTTTCACAGTGAGAGATCTCTATACTGATGAAATTATAGCTGTGTACTTTACAATAAATCAACAGCAAAGTAGGTTTGAACCTCTCCCCCCTGCCCCCCAAATAATGACTTTTCTTGATTGTATATTACAGGTCAAATTGTTAGAATATATGACCACTTGAAGTACATGGTTAAGAAAACATGTGTCATACCCAGAAATGAGTCATTAAAAAGGATGTATTGTGTAGTTATTTGGGGACACACCCTGTGTGTAATGAAAAGGTTAAAAAGTATAAAATCTCTTTAGGAAATTCTTCTTTGATTATTCAGTCACCATTGTGCTGTCTTTAAATATTCTTCACGGGATAACATAGCTTCAACAGATGTGTTTTAAGGTTCAAATCATGAAGCAGACAAATTGTATCTTTTAATGAAGGCTAACTTCCCATTGAGGTTAGGACTAATGCAGAAGTAGCATTATATGAAAAAGAAGTGCATTCTTTCAAAATGCATAGAGGAGGCAGTTAGGTGGTGCAGTGGCTAGAGCACTTGCCCTGGATTCAGGAGGACCTGAGTTCAAATCCGGCCTCTGTAGACACTTGACAGTTATTAGCTGTGTGACCCTAGGCAAGTCACTTAACTGCAATTGCCTCACTAAAAAAAAAGAAAAGTCATACCAAATGCATAGAGGACTGCACTTTGGATATCTAGTCTTATTCACAGTACATTTGGTTAGTTCTGTTTGCCAGGAAGGTATTGAGGGTAATAGCAATCCCTGAGTAAGGTGTCAGAGAAGATACCTATTGGGAGTACTTGAAACTAACTGTGCACCAATTATCCACAAGCACCTCTGGTAGATTTCCAAATCATACTATAATTTTCAAGAACAAAATATGGAGCTAAGCAAATTTAGCCATTTAAACACTGGACACAGAAATGGTGTTAAAGCTAATATGTGAGCAGCAATAACAACAAAACAGTTGGACAAATAATTAAGACAAGCTGCTAGAGAAGGGGCAAATTGTCCCTTGAGAGGTTACCTAGTCTGGTATCAGATAGTAGGTTTTCAGCCAAAGAAGACACTTTCTTAGCCAATAAGGTCATTTAACTAGGATGGCCATATCTGGTTTCCTAGGGATGTCATGCCAGACCACACTTTCAGAATTTTTTTTTCCCTCAGTCCAAGCTTAAACACATTGGAAACATGGCAATTATTGATCATTGTTTTTCAGGCAGATTATGTTAACCTTCTGCAAATAGGAAAGGTGAGGCATATAACAATAAAAAAGAAAAACAAAAGCTCAGAAGAGGACTTTTCTAAGTTGTGACTTTAATATGCACTAATAGAAACACTTTTTAAAAATAGAATTTCACTGGGTAGTCAGTCACTTCCTAATGGGTTGCTTTGGGAAAGGGCCATGTTCTTCTACTTTCAGGGATCAAAAGCTAATTTTTACTTAGAAAATTCTCAGCTTCTTTCTTTCTGGGAGATATCTAACAGGATCACCATTCTATTACATTTTTTAAAAAATCTCTGGGTTCTGCTCAGCCACTTTTCTTTTTTTTTTTCTAGCCACTTTTCTTATTAGAAAGTTCTAACACCTTTGCTAACCTTTGATTTTCCACAAAAGGCTTATGTCAGAATTGATTTAACTGGGTAACACCAAGGATTTTAATTACTTCACTTTCTGTCCGATTTTCTTCATTTTGTTTTGATCTTTGTTGTGTTTATTTTTGCTTTTGAGACAGGCTCCTTATCTTGCTTCAAACTGGAAGTGCATTGACCATTCATGGGTCAGATCCTGCAGGCTCTGTTTCTGACTGGGTCAGTTACCCTACCCCTCCTTAGGCAGCCTCGCTTTCAGAGATTTACCATATTGATGCCAAATTTAGTGCAGGTGTGCAATCAGCTTAGTCTACTGTAGCTGAGAAATCTCAGCCTGAGCAATACAGTGGTCTCAGCCTTCCCAATAGTGAGGATTATGGATGTATGTCACCACATCCAGCTTCTGTCTGGGTTTCCAAAATTTCAGTTGTCAAGCAAGTCTTTAAAACTTTCCCTTGATAGAATCACTTAACCTTTTCAGACCTCATCTATAAAATGCAGGGGATGATCTCCACAGGGGCCCTGAAATTTAATATCTTTAAGAAAGATAAAAAAATTAATATAATCTGAAAGCTTTTGGGGCTGGGGGAAGGTTTTTAAAACATTCCTAAAATCACTCTCCAGGTTCTTCTAATACCCATTCTTCTCCCTGGGTCACTTTTTCTTCTCTTTGGGAAGATGATGAGATTGACACCCATTATTCGTTGTCTTTCACTTCTCTTATTCTATCATACATTTTGAATTGCTGTTTTTTTCATGTGTTTTTTGGTGGTCTCTCTACTTCCTTTTCCTTTTTTAGCTCCCATCCATCCTCTGGAGCTTCTTCTGTTTGCTGATATTTCACTCTGTCATTTGTGGCTTTCTCAAGATGAGACCTCAGGAGTCAGCAGGACAGAAGCTTCATCCATTCTGGTTGTATACAGTGGTGGTGGCTGTGACCAAGACAGAGGACTGATTTAGGAGCCAGTGGGTGTAGGTGAAATGGTGGTGGCTAAATCAGGCACCACCCTAGGAAAGCATTTTATATAGAGAGAACCTTGTCCTCCCTAAAAATATTTGCCCTAAGACATTACACTGGCAGCAGTAACTGATATAGAAACTCCACCTTCCTGACTCAGACAAATAAATAACTGGATATCATGTAGACATGACTAAAAGGTAATTTTCTTCCACTAAGGAATGTGTAGCCTTAAACATTGGAATTGGTGCAGAGTTCCTCATCATTTAAGTTATAGAAGTCTGTCTCCACATTCCCCCTTCTCCTCTCTCTCTTTCTCCTCTCTTCTTTCCTCTCCCTCTCCCCCTGTCTCTCTTGACAGAGCACCTATCTCTCAAAATTATTGTGATGATAAAATAAGATATTTGTTAAGTGTTCTGTAACCCTTAAAGTGATATCAAGATATACACATAATATGTATATATAATGTATATGAAATAAATATGTATATGTGTGTGATATATAAACATAGACATGCATGTGTATGCATACACGTATGTGATTATAATTCATAAATTACCTAGAAGTTCTTAAAAGAATTGCACATTAGTTATTATTTTAAGTCACATTAAAATGGAATCTTGAAACTCTTTGTGATGAACGTTAGTACTCTTTTGCCAAAGCTTTTGGAAGACTCCAACATTTCTAGGAGACTTTGACAAGTGATTTCATCCTGAATTTGCACTTGAATAATAAGCTTTGATCTTTCTAATCCCCTCCTACCCTCTGTAAGTCAATTTCACTGAATATGTACCTTCTAGTTATTATTGTTGTTTTTAACGTTATGGAGAGTCAGATGTCATAAAGTGAGTTACCATTTTACCCCCTGCCTCTTGAATCATTTTCTAATATAAATACAAATGAATACTAGTTTCTCATGAATTAGTCAGCAAGAATTGAAATCTTTGAAGCAGATACATTTCATTTAGCTCTTTGCAATAAAAATTAAAAGTGTCTCATTGGATATAACTTTTTTGGGTCCACTTTTTGATCTATTGATGATTAAAACAATTAACACAGGGGCAGCTAGGTGGCGCAGTGGATAGAGCACTGGCCCTGAAGTCAGGAGGACATGAGTTCAAATCCAGCCTCAGACACTTAATACTTACTAGCTGTATAACCCTGGGCCAGTTACTTAACCCCAATTGCCTCACCAAAAAATAAAGAAATAAAGAAATAAATAACACACTGGAGGGGTCATCTAGTTCATTCCCTTCTCCCACTCAAAAGATTTATTATTAATTTAATAATTTTAAACCACTGAATTTTTCTCCCTCTTTGCCTTTTGCTCTCCATGTTCCCTAAGCTTGGAATTTTCATCTTGGAATTCTCTTGTGAATTCCTCTCTATCTTTTAAGATCCATCTCAGAAGTTCCTCAATGAAGCTTTCCCAGATTGATCCAGACATTTTCTTTTGAATCACCCTAATATATCTGTTATTGAATATAGTAGTTATCGGAGAAATGCGTCACATTCCTTTATTAGACTTCAGGTTCTATGAGGACAGAGGCCATATCTTATCAAGGCTTTGCATCTGTTACATCCCTAGAATATTGCTGAGCAATACAGTTCCTATCCCTCTCCCCTCATAAAAATATCTTGAATAAGGGAAAAGAGCAGTAGACTTAGAGGGTGAATTTGGGTTTGAAATCCTGTTGCTGTATGATATAGGGAAAGTCCTTTTATTTCTTTGGGTCTATATTTCTCCAGCAATTTAAAAAAAAAGTTTGATTCACACTAAGTTTACATCCAATTCTAACATTCTGGTAATTTTTTAAAATATCAGATTCAATAGTGTCTCTTCATTCATCAACAAACCTTCCCAGATTTTTTTTTTCTAAAAAAGTTTTATTTTCCCCCTATCTGAGAATAGTGATAATTGTTACTGGGCCATGTAAACAAAGTGATGATACTTCAATTACCAGCCAATGAACATCTCAGCATCTCCTAAGGCTTCTTCTCCCAGTGGATCTTTTGATTCTGAGCACTATTAAAGATCAGATAATTCAGGGACATCCTGAAGTGAACCTATACCCCACACCATCCCCCAAAGATCCAGATTTGAGAAAATTGCGTGTTTCCTGGCATTAGAATAAAAGTTCTATTTCATTGATTTCAGGTGGGTGACCATGTTAACCAAAATTATTATCCACAGAATGAGTATCAGAACCCTGGACTATATATTTTCTTTTTTATTTTCTTTATTTTTCAGGACTACATAATTTAAAAATCTGTGAAAGAGAGATTTGAACCTCCTCCTTATATTTAATTTCCCCCCATACATTGAAAGCAGTTGATTTAGAAACTATTGCCAGAATACATGAATACATAATATAATAAATAATAACCTAAAACCAGTAGATATTTAATAAATATCTACCAATTAATCATTACCTATCTTTATCATCATTGTAAATTATCATCACTCTATCATTATATACTCTTTTGGTTATTTTATTAGTTATTCTATTTAACTCAGTTCTTTTATGGAGCATAGTGTAGTGAAAGAGTATTTTCTTTGGATCTTAGCACATTGCAAAGTGTCTGGCATAATAATAGATGTTTAATAGCTTCGGTTTTCCCATCTCAAAAATGTGGATTATTATTCATATTGTACCCACCTCACAGAGTTGCTATGAAGTTCAAGCCAGATCATGGACATACTGTGTTTTGTAAACATTAAAGTGCTATATAAACATCAGCTGTTATTATTAGTACTGCTTATTGATTTATTGGCTTGCTAGAAGAAGGCTTGGATTTATCTCTGGCACTTACTATCTCTATTATAAAGATAATTTCATTTCCCCCTAGGATACTAGTTTCAAGGGGGGGAGGGATCTTGGAGGTCATCTAGTGCAACTCTCTTTCATTTTACCAATGAGAAAAACTATTGAAGTGACTTGCACAAGAACACATAGTATCAGAGGTAGGATTAGAATCCAACTCCTTTGCATCCAGAAAAAGAGCTCTTTGACCTATACTGTGAAATCTGGTACTGCTTGTTTTTATCATTTGTAAAGTGGCACTAATAATGCATTAGCTAATTCTCAAGGTTATTGGGAACTGGCAGTATATAAGCACAATCTATAATTATTATTCTTTGTTGATCTCGTCACTAATTTTTAGAGGAAGAATGGTATAATGAAAAGAACAAGACAGAACAATAATTGATATCAGGGCAGAAGAGAACTAGATTTGAATACTGCCTCGACTTCCCTTAGCTGTGTGACTATGGTCAATTCTTCACTTCAGTTTCCTCATCTCTGAAATGGAAATGATAATTTCTGTTGTAGCCTGCAGGGGTTGCCATGAAGTTCAAATGAGGTGATATATAGGAAGTCCTTTGTAACCTTAAGGTGTTATATAAATGTCAGCTATTACTATTGTTTAAGCTTATCAGAGGCTGTAATAGTCTCATAGAAACCAAAGCTTTATTACTACAAAAGATAAAGACAAAACCAACAAACCCAAACCCAAACCCAACTCTCTAACTCTGCTGTGTAGACATCAAGGTGTTCTCTCTTCATTAATATGGAATCAATGCTATAAATAATGTCCATCTAGAGCCATGGATCCAGAGTGGAGTACTTCACAGACTTCCAGAATCCCAGGGTTTGCAGGGACCTTAGAAGTCTTCTTGTCTGCATGCCTTTTCATCTGTACCTATTGATGTGTTGAAAACAAATGGCAGAAGGTGCCAGAAAGAAAGAAACCTACCTTTTGTAATCTGAAATGTGATCTCCAGATTCAGATGTCAAAGTTATGGCTCACAGGAGGAAGCTGGCTCGTTCACAGACAGGAGTGAGTGTCTTTTTGCAAATGTGACAGCATGTTTCCTGTGGAAATGCAGGTAAACATTTAAGGCCATTTGAAACCATTGTGACTTGGATCTGACTTCAGATAAACAGGACAAGCAGACTTATTTAGGAAGAGTTTGCTCCTGCTTTCTATGCCTCCTTACTTATCATATCTAAATTCTTTAAGCTTGAATGTCTAACTTTCACTTTTGAATGGGTTTCATTGTTTTATTAATGGTGTTCTCAAGTGCTGGAAAATCTATCCTTGAAATACTAGTAGACTTTTTGACAGAAGGCTGGCCTTTCACTTGAATTGGAATAGTCCTGATGTTTTTTTTTTTTTGCGTGTATGTTGGATTTTTGTTGTTGTTGTTGTTGTTTTTGTTTTATTTTGTTTTGTTTTCCAGTTTGGGGAAGGACTGATCAGTCCATTTTTATGCTTACTTTGGTAGAGTGGAAAAACTTTTCAGTTTGGAATGAGTCAACCTGGGTTTGAGTCCTCTGTGACTTCTGATCTGTGTGTTCATAGATAGCTTATATTATTTCTCTTACTTTCTTTTTGTGTAAAATTGGAATAATGATACTTGATCTTCCTAACTCAGAGTGTTATTGTAGTGAAATGCTTTACAAACCATGGAGTTTGCAGAGGCCCAGCATTTAAGGTTTGCGGAGTGCTTAACGAATTGTATTTTGTTTTTCCTAACAACACCACTTGGAGATAGGTGCTAATATTATACTCATTTTATGGATGAGGAAACTGAGACAAATAGAGGTTAAGTGACTTGCTCTGGGTCACACAACTAGTTAGCGTCTGCAGTCAAATTTGAACTCAGGTCTTCCTGACTCCAGGTCCACTTCTCTATTTGCCAACTGCCTCTAATATGTTCATGTAGATACCCAAAGATATACCCAAATATATAGTTAAGTCCTTAGAGATTTGCTGAATTCATCTCCCTTGTTATCTTCTTGGAATTTAAGGTTTATTTCCTTAATAATATTTCTTTTTTGTAAGTAGCAGTAAGTATATATTCATTGACAATTTGTCTTATGTGTCATAAGTTGAAGTTTTGTTGAGAATAAAGTTGAAATTTTGTTGAGAATAAAGAATGATCTCTGGATAGAGCACTGGCCCCGGAGTCAAGAGTACCTGAGTTCAAATCTGGCCTCAGACACTAGCTGTGTGACCCTGGGCAAGTCACTTAACCTCAATTGCCTCACTTAAAAAAAAAAAAAGAATGATCTCCTAAGCCACAGTAAGAGGGAATCATGGTTTCTAGACAAGGCAGGTGATAGCCATGATGTCTGCAGTCTGCCTTAATCAGACTGTATCTGGAGGATCATATTCTATTCTGGGTACCACATTTTAAGTAGAACATTGATGAGCTAGAGATTACCCAAAGGTGAAGGAGTATGGTGGGAAGAAGATTGGTTATCATTCCATGGCAGGATTGGCATTTCCCTGTAGAAGAAAACATAGAAAGGCCGTGAGAAGAGTCTGCAAGTTTATGAGGGAAACTAGATGCAGTGGGTACAAGTTGCAGAGAGACAGAGTTAGGCCTCTAAAATAAGGTAAGTGTGTTGAATAAAAATATGAGAAATATAAATTTCTGGGTAACTTAATAATTTTATTAATAAGGCTGGTAGGTTATTAATAAAAAGATGGTCATTTGGCTGTCTCTCTCATACCAAAGACCCCTAATGATGGTAGGGTCATGGCATATATGCCCTTTGAAGATAGGGTGTTCTTGAGGGATACCTAATCGACTCTGATTGGTTAATCAAATATGAGATGGGCTATCTTGAGGTATGTAACTTGGGTCACTCAAATCTTGGTCAAAGTAACATCAATGTCCGTATCACCTTTCTTGATAATAAACAACATTTTCCCAGGACCTGTCTGAGAAAACACAATGAACAGGAATATACCCATTAACCCAAACTTAGAATTTCTCTTACTTTCTGATTAGATCTTGAACTGGGAAATCTCTAAGAGAAATTTCCCACACTGGTTGGTTTCTGAATGAGGAAGTAGAAAAGGGGAAAAAAAAAACAAACCTTTGTCCTAATCCAATAATTAGTTATTAAATATGAGAGAAATTTTAATTTCTCACAAAAGTAAGGAAAAACATGATAAATGATAGTTTGAGGTATCTAAAGGTGGAATGTGCTGCTTTGGGATGTACTGGATTATTTTTCACTGGAGGTCTTTAAACAGAGGGTTAAATGACACCTAGTCAAGTGATGGTTGTAGAGTAGGAATCTTGTTCAAGTACAGAGAGTTTGGACTGGAAGGCATTTAAGATTCTTCCTAATTCTTAGTCTATGATTCTGATTCAACAAGCTTCATTTCTGCTTTGACATTATTTATAGGTAAGGAAGAAGGTATCTTTAACTGCAAATGTTTGTTACTCAGTGTATTTGTCGGTTTTCAGTGGTTAATTGCCAAAATATCTCACCTACAAGGTAGATTGAGGCCCAAATTACAATTTATGGGCTGGTAGTCCCTAAACATAAAGTGGACTCAGGCTTTCATATTCTAGATTAAAAAATATATAATCAGAGATTATGTACCCTTGTATCACTAGGTTTAAGGTATAGATGGTATGCACAGGCATGATCCTAATGCAGATCAATATGGAATTTTAACATAATTAATTTTTCCACTCCTTAAAAAGACTGGGGCCCCAAACTTTCAGGGGCCCACTATATTGGTTCTGGATTTAACCATAGATATGTGATTGGTTTAGCCCTACTATAGTTCAAAATTCCCAAGGGCTCTACCAGTCAGCCTTTCCCAAAGCATTATAGGCATGTGTCTCCATGCTTAGCCATATTTTTAAATAAAATAAAACCATGGGCAGTTAAGTGGTACAGTAGATAGAGCACTGGTCCTAGAGTCAGGAGAACCTGTGTCCAAATCCAGCTTCAGATAGTTATTAGTATAACTCTGGCTAAGTCACTTAACCCTGATTGCTTTCCCCTCACCAAAATATGATGATTAATTAGAAGCTCTGTTTTTCATTGCTAATAGTAAGGAACCAAATTAAGCAAATTTAACATCTGACAATGAGACATGAATTTTGTTGTTGTTGTTGTCGTTGTTCTACTTTGGACATATTCTGAGCCTGTATCAGATCATTTGAACCTCTTTGTGACTTACTTTTTCCTTCTCTGGAATGAGAATGATTGTGGTGAGTGCTAATGGTACTGAGAATATATGAAGAGTTACATAAATATTTAACAACAGTCCCTTGTACTCACTCTCTTGCTCCTTTATTTTCTTGTTAGTTTGTAAGAAATACATTACAATTTAATATAGGGACTTGATGAGAGTGTTATTATGATCAGAAGTTATTACATGTCTAGCACAGAGCTTTGCATATATTAGGCTCTCGATAAATCTTTGTGAAATTGATTTAACTTTTATACAAACTCCAAACAATATCATACCTATCTATTGCATTAGGAACAGAACTGGAATTTCACTGAAAGTTCCACCCACAAGTCAGATTAAAACCTTCTGTGATCCTTAGTTAAATTAACTTAAACAGTTATGGCCAAGGACACTGAGAGATTAAGTCCAAGGTCCCACAGCCTTTGAGTCATGATTGTAACCCAGTTTTCTGTCTACAAAATAATGGGCTTCGCCAATGCCCAAAGGCCCCAGATTGATTGCATTGACTGAGATTGACTGACTTTGCTGATTCACCTCAGTCAATCTCAGTCAATCCAATCAATTTGGGGCCTTTGGGAGTTGGCAAAGTCCATTATTTTCTCACAACACCAAACTTCCTCCCATTGTATTATCTTGAGATACATATAGGTTGGAATCATAGAATTTTAAAGTCTTAAGGGATCCTGAAGCTCACTGAGTCAAGTCCTCTGATTTTTATTTTGTTTTATTTTATTTTTTGTGGGGCAATGAGGGTTAAGTGACTTGTCCAAGGTCACACATCTAGTAAGTGTAAAGTGTCTAAGTCCAGATTTGAACTCGGGTCCTCCTGAATCCAGAGCCAGTGTTTTATTGACTATACCACCTAGCTGCCTCCTTGATTTTTATTGATGAAATAAATAATCAAGGCCTAGAAAGGTTAGATATTTCATCCACAATAATAGGAATCGGCAAAACCAAAACTGTAAACAAGAACTCGAGACTCCTAGCTAGCTCAGAATTTTAATTTTTATATTATTAGTAGTGATTATGGGATGCACTAGCATTGTTTAAAGCCTAACTTCTTAAGTTGTGGGTCACTTAACTGAATGTGGGAGTCACAAAATATTTGGCAGTGAATGTTTGATTTGTAGATCTATTATATATACCTATATAACTGGGGTCTCATAAAAGTTTCTCAAATGAAAAGAGGTCATGAATGGGACATTTTAAGAAGGCCTGGTTTAGAGCTTAGCCTTTGCTAATGATATGACAGTTTAGATAAAAGAACCTTCCCTCCCAGAGTCAGTCTGGTGCTGTGTATTAGAAATCAGCTGTTTTCATTTAGGTGATTGTTTGAACTGCATTTGTTGGAGAAGGGGAATGAGGACTGGAAAGTGATGTAGAGAATTGACTTCTCGAAATAGAATGAATATAAACACATATACATACATATACATTATGCACATTTATATTTTGGAATCAATTTAGCCCAAATTATTTCACGATTCATTCTTTTTCTTCCTTTTTCTTTTGCTGTATCCCTTGGAATGGATGAGAGTAATAATCCAAACAAGGATGGTTTTTGAGGGACACAGCTCTCATAGTGCCTGGGTGTATAAAAATACTTCCCAATTATGAAATGATATTTAAGATGATAAAATTGGGGGCAGCTAGGTGGCGCAGTGGATAAAGCACCAGTCCTGAATTCAGGAGTACCTGAGTTCAAATCCGGCCTCAAACACTTGACACTTACTAGCTGTGTGACCCTGGGCGAGTCACTTAACCCCCATTGCCCCACAAAAAAAAAAAAAAAGATAAAATTCTTAGATACTCTTTCTGGTTTTATGAAATCATTGATGTTATTTGTACTCCATACGTCTACAACAATGACATATCTAGTAAGATTCAGAGCAGAGAGTGTTTAGAGTGGGCCTGTTAGTCTGGACCTATCTCTGAGATACAGAAGAATCTTCTTTAGTCTGTTAAATTAATCTTCTTGACTCCTCTTTGGTGATCCTGATTCCTAGCTGAGGCCCCATAATCTACTGTGAAAGAATAAAAGGGTGTATCTCTAGTGACCTTGAAACAGGACTCTTTTGAAAGGTTGGTATATGGGGGTATTACACATTGTTGTTTATCTAAACTCAGAAACAAAAGGAAACTAGATAAACTTGGGATAGGCTGCCCCTGGGGAGAGGGAAAAATAAATCCAAGTCAGAGGAAAAGAACATGAACACTGGGGGCTAAAAATGAATTCGGCCAAGCTTCCTCTCTATTGGATAAAAGATCACTATTATGTTTCCCTGTAGCTATTATAAACAAACCTCATTATTAGATCTCAAGAAGGCTTACACACAGGTCCCAGAGAGTAGCCAAGCAGGAAACACTAGTGAGGTGTTTGGAAGGAGGGCCATATGAGTAAGGTAGGGCAAAGTGCTCTGGCCACAGATGGAAAGTGGTAATCATCATGTTTGAAACCATTCTCCAAGGATGAGTGTGATTCATTTGTAAAAGACTTACAAAAAGTTCATTATGGAAAAGAGTGCCTTTCATGGGCAGAGGGATGATCTTTAAAATCCATGTTGTTGGTCTGATCTCTGTCTGTTTACTCTACAAGGCTGGCCCCAACCCATGTCATGTGGTTATCCCAACCTTGAATCTAAACAGGTTTTCTTTCTAAACATGTTAAGCAATAATGCTTGTTCAAATCTCCCAGGTATGAAGTATTAATAGATCACTTATTAACATAACAATTGAAAATATTGAAGGTGTACATGAGTAACACTTTCACCTTCTACCAGTAATGCTCCAAATACTTGTGCATTTAACAAAAAGCAAAATATTTAGCATGGGCAGCTAAGTGACACAGTGGATAAAGTACTAACCCTGGATTCAGGAGGACCTGAGTTCAAATGTGGCCTTATTCACTTGACGCTTACCAGCTGTGTGACCTGGGCAAGTCACCTAACCCTCATTGCCCCACAAGAAAAAACAAAAACAAAAACAAAAACCCTTCAGCACATGATGGGTTCCAGGTTTGAAGTTGGGAGGAACAAGATACTTTATATCAAGTACTTTAAAGATGTACTTTATATCTTAGTTTGCTCGCTGTTAAAAAAAATTAAATAAGGATCAACTGTCGTACCCATGATTCTAAAATCCATGAAAATTAATGTAGTTTTTTAGGATACCACTTAAAATGGGGAAGCCAGTGGCACAAGTAGATAGAGCACTAGCCCTGAAGTTGGGAGGACATGAGTTCAAATCTCACCTCAGACACTTATTATCTGTGTGACCTTGGGCAAGTCACTTAACCCCAATTGCTTTTAATATCTGGGGCCATCACCAGTCATCCTTGACCCAGGATGGCTTTGAACACAGATGGCTCTGGAGGAGATAGTGAGGTTGGTGACCTTGCACTGCACTCTGTCACTTAAATCCATTTCAGTGAAAGACATGATCACCCCAGTATCACGGTCCTCTTTGGGAACAAAGATAAACCAAAACAGCAGCAGCACTTAGAGCCTATCCAATCTGACCTCCTTTATTTTGAGGCTGCTAGGTAACGCAGTAGACAGAACATTGGAACTAGAGTCAGGGAGATCCAAGTTCAGATTTACCCTCAACTATTTGCTAGATGCGTGATCCTAGTCAAGCCTCTTCAATGGTGTCTGTTTCAGTTTCCTTTTCTGTCAAGTGGGGATAACAATAGCATCTACCTTCTAGGATGTTTGTGAGGATGAAATGAGGTATTTGTAGTGTGTAAACCTTCAAGCACTTATAAATGCCTGCCGTGGTTGTTGTTTTAGAGATGAAAAAACAGGCCCATAAATGTGAAATTCGCAGCCCAGTCAAATAGTTAGTTGGCAGGGTGCAAACTAGATTTCAGATCAACTCATTGCTAATCATGAGAAAGCTTTGGAGTCTCTCTTGGCTGCTGTCTGGTGCTTCCCACTAATCTGCTACTCTGTCCTCATGAAGGTAATCAACAATACTCTGGCAAAACCACCATAAATATCTTTTCCATCTTCATTACTATCTATCAGACTTTGCCTTGAAAGCAGCACCTGATCAATTTCAATTCTTCAGTGTAAAGAGTTGGTTTACGAGCACATAGTTCTTAACACAATTCTTTTTAATCATATAGTCAATCAACATTTATTAAGCTCTTACTATGTGCCAGACACTTTGCTACGTACTAGAAATACAAAGAAAGGCAGAAAGAAGATGGTTCAGGCTTCCAAAGAGCTCACAGTTTTAGTCATTTAGATTAAGCAAAGCAATCATATATGATACTGTATGAATAAACCACATTATTTTAAAAATACATCTAAATGCAATGTGACATAAAATTTGAATCAATTGAGGTAAATAAAATGTGCATCTTTACATTTTCAGGTAGAGAAATCTGGAACTGTCATTTTGTTTGTGCAGAGAAATGTTGGGTAGAAACTTCCTCAACTTTGGCATAAATGAAATATTGGTAATTTACGGTCTTTAGGACTTGTCCAGGCATGCTGAGAAGCTAAGTGATGCAAACACAATGTAGCAGAGGCTGGATTTGAACCCAGCGTTGCCTGACTCTAAGTTAAGAATTTTATCTCTTTTTAAAAGCCATTATCTCTTTAAAGAAAAGATATTTGAGTTAAATGATTATTAAAAGATTTCTAATGATTGTTCACCTCTAATTTCATTTTCTCTCATTTTTACCTCTAGTTATATAAAATGATGCTATTCACAGATGAATAGTACAAAAGCAAAGTAATTTCATATTAAGATCCCTACCACAGTACTTTGTACATAGCAATCAAAAAAGGCTTAGGAATGAATAAATAACATGTAGGCAAATACATGATATTCCAATATTTTATTTACTCATTACATATCAGGAAAATAAACTAAGGTGTATATGTGTTTCCTCATCTAAAACAATAGAAGTCCTTTTTATTATACTAGCTTAATAGAATATGATGAGAAAAAATACTTTATAAATCACAGCCTCCTAGAGAAAGTGTATGATGAATTTGAAAGCTAGGCATCATTATGTGAGATGAGAGGGGTACTCTAGTGTAGTGGATAGACAGCTAATCTCCAAATTAAGAACGCCCTGGCCCAAAGCACCTCTGAGACATGCTGACTGTGTGACATTGGGCAAATCACTTAACTGCTCCGGTTGAAAAATTGTAGGAGAGACATTTGAATAAGTGGAGTGGAAACATATTATATGAATTACTCCAAAAAAACAACGAAGGCATTTTGAGCTTGATGTGAGTGAGTACAATTAAAGATTCTAAAGCAAGGCAGTAGCATAACAGCATTAAGTGTGGTACCATTTGGATGCATTGAAAATGGGTAAGAGGAAATGGGAGGGGGTAGGGAAACCACAGAGCAGGCCTTTCTCTCTGGGTACCAGGTGATCATGATGTTGTACCGGGTGTCACATTGTATTGTTGTTTGCTTGTTGTTGCTCTTTCCTTCTCAAAGAGGACCAATAATGTAAGTAGAGTGATCTCTTGACTTGCAATTGAATTGGACTTAGGTAATGGCAGAGCTATGCAGTCATCAAGCTCAGTCTCTCCTCCAGAGTCATTGGAGTCCAGTGGCAAAACATAGGTTAGGATGACTCGTGATTGCCCTGAATGCTTTGGGCACCTTGACCTGTTTAATCTAAGGTCTTTCCCCTAGGTTTCAGATTGTCTGACTTTTCAATAATTAAAGGCTAAGTAAGAATTGAGGCAAAAGATGACCCAGTTGCCCTTCACAAAAATTGCAGTCTGAGAGGGGAAGACCCTCAAATTTTCCAGCTAGAACAGAAACAATTGCTATTTACACTCACTCTGAACCATCAAAACCTAAACAAGCATAGAACGCTAGCCTATTTTGGAACAGGAAAGGGGCATTTACAAGGAGAACAAGTTTGAGGATGACATCAGAGTTCTATTATTTATACCACTTGATGAACTTTATTTTCCCCATTTTTTCTATTAATGTGTGTGTATACATACCTATACCTATACCTATACCTATACCTATATCTATACCTATACCTATACCTATAATTTCCCAATATATCCCTCTCTCACTGAATCTACCCTTATAATAAAGAAAACCAGATGAACAAAATAGACCAAAAAAGCAACCAGATGGGGCAGTATATGCTACATACTCCAATCATTAGATCCTTCCATGTCACCCCTGAGAAGTATGGATATTTCATCCTCTGTGATTGCTCATTATATTTAATAACAAAGTAGTATGCATAGGAATATTTGTAAGATAACAAGACCTTAAAGAAGTGGAACTCCATTCTCTCTTTAAATCTTTATTGTATAAAAGGGACTCTTTATTATGTAAAAGGGAGTAGATAGAATTTTTGGATCTGCTTGATAGTTCAAAAGAGGTCTGCAACTGAACAGTTGGTCAATTAGGAACTTTTAGCACTCTACTTTTCATGTGAAACATTCTCTTAGAGTCAAGAATTGGGAACATCAGTGATAGGCATATTTCATGTCAATAGGCACTGTTGTCTGGTTTCATAATGTGTTGTGATACATAATACATAGGGAAAGCTATATTGCATCTTTCCATAAGGAAACAATGCATAAGATATATATATATATACACATATATATATATATATACATACACACACACACACACACACACACACACATATATATATATATATATATATATATATATATATATACATATCATGTAAAGATGTAAAGATGTATTAGATTAGATCGGCCTTGGGGGTGATTAGTATATCTTTCCTTAAAAGAGTGGATTAAGCAGGTGGGAAATTTCCATAGTAATAGCAAGTAGTAGTAGCAAGGAAAGAACAAATGTATTCCATCAGAGATAAGAAATGAAAGAGAGGGGCGGCTAGGTGGTGCAGTGGATAGAGCACTGGCCCTGGAGTCAGGAGTACCTGAGTTCAAATCGAGCCTCAGACACTTAACACTTACTAGTTGTGTGACCCTGGGCAAGTCACTTAATCCCAATTGCCTCACTTAAGAAAAAAAAAAAAGAAATGAAAGAGAGCTTCCAATCTAACATTACCCCTGGGGGAGCATGGACTGTTAATTCTTTAGTCATTCATGACATAGCTGACACTACCATTATAGTGGGTTGAATTAAATGATTAAACTATTTTTTCTGGTCAGCAAGGAACATTTAGATATAAAAATTGAGAAAATGCTTATGAGTGCATATGAGTGTACATATAGAATATGTGCACAAACATATGTATATGTATGCGTAAACAAATGTAATATGGATATACACATGTCTATAAAGAGGCAATATATGTAGATCTAGTTGAATCTATTTTTAAGTTGCATATTATCTGGTTTCATTTAGTAGAAGTCAACTAAGACTCAGTAAATCAAAGTACAATGATAAAAATACTGAATAGAAAGAAAATATTCATTTTTATGATTATTTGGTATTTTATTTAATAACTGATTAAGGGATAATATATTTAATAATAATTTGGTATTTTATTTAAGTGCCAACTTTTCTGAGTTCAAATTTCCCTTTGTATCTACTTTGATATCTGTTCAGGATCATCTTGTACTCAATTTTGCTTATGCTATGAATATTTTTCTGAGTTCGTTTTCCCCCTATTGTTTCATATTTAACCTTAGAACATTTCCATGAGATAGGAAAAGTTAAGAGACTCTCTCAACATCTATACTTCAGTCAGGGCCTTTGGTACAGGCTCCAGAATCTAACGCTCTTATCTTGCTTTCTAAGTTTGTTCTCTTTCAGTTAACTTATTCTTCCCTGTAAGATTTACGTATGAGGAAAATAAGAAATTATGATTTTGCATGCATTTATGTGCATACACACAAAAAATTAAGAGTATCCCATGGAAACACTTTTGCAAAATGAAGTAGCAAAGTCTCTTAAACTCTCAGGAAAATAAACCTCAAGCTAGCAGCTGTTTGGTTTTTTAAAAATTATTTTAACTATTTTAATAACTTAATTGCAACAACATTTAGAAACATTTATCTAGGGATTTAAGTTTTGCAAAGTGTTTTTCTCACTACATCTCTGTGAGGTATGATATTGCAAATATCAGTAAGCATATTTTCATCTCAGGATAATGGTCTCAGAGAGGTTGTTATGTGCCTTAGGTAACACAACTAGCAATTATATGAGGCAGGATTCAAATGTAAGGGGTACAGTCCAGCCAGCTAGCCTCCTCCCTTCACCCCCACCCCCACCCCCGCCAAAAAGGAGGAGGGTGTACAGCAACACAGAAACTGCTAAAATACTTGATTCACCAATGAGTATAGCTCCCCACACCAATGGAATATTCCCAGCTTCCACTGAGTTTAAAGCTCTAGGTTTAGCTCATTGCTTCTTCATTGTCAATGGGAATAAGAAGGGCACATGCAATCCCAAGCTATCCTCAAGTCTAATTTTAACAATTTCCACTTCTTTTCCATCAGCCTTCTTTTAAATTGGATATTGACTCATAATATGGAAAGAAATGAAAAAAAGATTTTTCTTCTTTCCCTTCTTATTCTCTCTTTGGTACAAATACTGCTGAGCAGTGAAATGGGCAAAATTCATATATTAGGACAAACGTAGTATTGTGGATTAATTGTTTAGTGGAATAATAAGATCTTGGAAAACCATGGGTTGTTATTCAGCTGTGTTTGACTCTTTGTGACCCCATTTGGGGTTATCCTGGCAAAGATACTGAAGTGGCTTGCCATGTTCTTCTCTACCTCATTTGACAGATGACAAAACTAAGGCAAACAGGATTGAGTGACTTGTCCAGGGTCACATAGCTAGCAAGTGTCTGAAACAAGATTTGAACTCAGGTCTTCCAGACATCAGTCTTTCACTGTTCCACCTATCTAACCAATAAATTGTGGGTAGACAAGTCCTAATTTTTATATTTATTTACAGGAAACAAAGGTCATAGCATAGTACATATTGGTTAACTATCTACCTGTCAGATCAAATGAGATAGAGTGAAATAGAAAGTGATTTAGAGGTCACTTAAAATGAAATCAATATAATTATAGTGAAGAGAAATGTCCTCTTTATCACTTGTGGCAAATTCTGTGTAGTTATTTCTTTTCCCTCCCTGACAATTACATAAAATAAATTTTCAAGGTAGCCTGTTTTGAAAATGGTTAAACCATCAGTTTGTCTCATGTGTTCTGTAATTGAACTCCTAAGAGATTTCTGCATAATGTATTAGAAGTCAGAAGGAGGAAATGCCTTCCTTTGGCTTTACATCAAAAGTTTTTTCTTGAGCTTCCATAATGTTGTATCTGATCTCTTGGAGCATTCAGAGCCTCCATTTTCCAGTATTGCACTTAGAATATTTGAATAATTTTCATTTTATATAAGATTCTGTAAGGGTCATTGATTTAAAAAACATTAAAATTCATTGAGTAAACACACATCTTGTGTGTATGTGTGTGTGTAAGCTCATTTAAAGGCAGTGAAACAATTGAACAATTTTAGATCATTATATTTAGGAATGGTCTGTGTCCTGCAGTTAATTATACATTTGCCAATTATCTGGTTTACTTTTTAAATGTTGATTCCTAAATTCTATAAAGTTATTTCTTCTGTCTACACTAATAAAATGAAATGGATAATTTGCCAGATCTCCATTTCATTTTTGTTGATACAATTTTAAATCTTAAAAGTCAGGATGTGACTTGACTGTGAATCAGTTTATTGACACATTTCACTAAAAGGGAAATTCAGGAAATGTTATTTATAATCATGTTAACATTTCTGGAAAATGTACAAACCCAGGTGAATGATTGGTTGCATCTATATGGCCTAAGAATGAGAAAATAGACTATGTATCTGGCAATAGAACATGAGAGATCATTGAGAATGACCATGCTGTCCAGTGTCAAACTATGCAAAAAAAAAAAAAATGATGTGAATAGTTTTTTCAGACTAACAGCCTTTCTTCAAAGTAATTACCTTGTGAATATAATAGTTGTACCTTGTGCATACCAATGGAATGTTAATAAAAGTTTTGCATTCTGAGAGAATTGATGGTTAGTCACATTATTATTATGATGCCATTCACTATATGACTGGAATTGATGGGAGATAAGAGAGTAGCACTAATGTATTTTTAAAACTAAATAATTTTCCTTGTTAGAATATACTTTATTTACACATTCTCTTCTCTCTAAACCTTTTATTTAAATGTAGACTCATATTAAAATTTAGACCTTTATTTTTATAATTCAAATAATAATTAACAAATATTAAAGTCCATTAAAAAACAAACTTATTACTTACTACATGTAATTAATTGTACTAGGAACTAGGATCCATCTTACTGTCAAAGAGTTTATTATGATATAGCAAAAAATCATAAGCTAGCTATAAAACATAAGTTTATAAGTAGTATGTATTTGGCAGTTATGAAATTGAGGCAAAAAATCATAGTGCTGAAATTTAAAATAAAAATAGGAGTGTGGGAGGTTAAGTGCTACAATAGATAGAGCACTGAGTCTGGAATCAAGAAGACCTGAGTTCAAATCTGACCTCAGATGTTTATTAGCTGTGTGACCCTGGGCAAGTCACTTAACCCTGTTTGCCTCAGTTTGAAGATCTTACAAGAGATACTCCACTCATTGTTCTTTCGAACAGAATTTGTTACAAAGTTGTAGTTTTCCTCAACAGTAAGTCTATTTTTTTTTCTTTATAAACCCTGGTTCTGCTACATGAAACTATGGAGAACAGGTCTAATTACTTCCATATGACAATCCTCTAGATACCAGAAGACACCTCTCATGTCCACTTTGAACCTTCTGTAGGTTAAATATTTCAACTTTAAGTTGTTGCTCATTATTTGCTGTCTGATACTGAGTTTATAGCACAGTAAAATTCCAAAATTTTTGTCAAAATGACTACTAAATAATACCACCCTTGTCTTGCACTTAGGAAGTTGATTTGTTTTGCACCCAAGTGTAAGACTTTCAATTTAACTCTATCAAAGTTAAAATTTTTAGATTAAGCCCTTAATATTTTTTGAATCCTGAGTCTACTGTCAAGTTCGAAAGCTATCCTTCCTAGCTTTGCATAATCTGCAAATTTGATGACCATGCTATTTATGCCTTTATCCAATTCTTTGATAAAAATGTTACATAACCCACAGGTTTCTGAAGGATTCCACTGGAGTCCTCTTGTCATGTCAGTGTTGAACAATTAATAATTACTCTTCGAGTAGTTATACTACCCATCCAACCAGTGCTGAATTTATCTGGTTTTATTTGCAACTGTGACAAAAAGTTGGAGAGACATAGTTAATGGGTAATTAATCATGTTTTAATAATCTTGCTAGCAGATAATTAATAAAAGGGGTCAGTGGTACTCTCAAATACCAAAGATCCCTCATACAATAGACTCAATACTTATATGTCCTTAGAAGAGTGGGTGTTCCTGAGCGTGGTAATCAACTTTGATTGTTTAATAAGTGCCAAGAGAATGAATATTATAAAGAGGGGTGAGCTTATTCTAATGAGAGTCTGGGGGATATGACTTGATCAGTCAGTCGTGGTCAAAGAGACATCACCCTTATCATCCCATCTACGGTAATCTAGACAGAAGGTACAATCCACTCTTCCCCAGACCTGTCTGACTAAAACAATGGTCCAGAATGCATCAATTCATCTAAATTAAAATTTCTTTACCTTTTGTTCAGATCTGAGTTTTCCAGTTGGGTCAGTTTTGCCCAAATTTGATCTCATTATCTTCCCTGTACCTCAAAGGCTGAATAACCTACAGAGGCTGATTTCCAAATGAGGAAAAGGAAGGGGAAAAACCTTAGTCTTAATTCAATAATTGGCTATTAATCGAGGTGAGAAAAAATTATTTCTCTCACATCTAATATATAAATCCCTCCTTATTCACAATAATAGTATGAGAAACTATATCATAAGTTTTACTAAAAGCCAGATGAACTAGATTTAAAGCATTGTGAATCTACTAGATAAATAAATTTGTCAAATAAGAAAGTGCGATTAGTCTGACATAAACTGTTTTTCATGAAGCTATGTAAGCTCTTTATAATTATCCCTCAAATGGGTAATGCTGTGGAAAATACTCTAATCCTTTGTTCCCTTCTACCTTCTGGGAGGGACAGAACTGAATATCATCTTATCATCACCTATTTCACTAGGTCTGACTTATTTCCATCCTGCCTCCTTTCCTTTCTTACTCAGAAATGGGAGATCTGATTATCCATACTATATTAAAACTGGCTCACCTTTAACCTAAGGTCAATATAGTGGTCCAGATATGTACAGTGGCCATTTCTTTGCTGTTGTATGGAGTTTATGTAATATGAACAGTTATTAGTACAATCCCAGTGGCTCCCCAGTTAGGAAAATACTAGTGCTTTAGAGCTCTATCCTAATTTAAATGGTTTTTTTCCCCTAAATAACCCTTGGTCCCTTTATGTTTGCAGGAAAATCAGGATACAGAAATGTTTGGATAAAATAAGGGAGCAGAATATATTACCAAGTCTGTACTGTACAGGCACTATTGGCGAGGAAGTTGGAGAAAGATCAGACCATTTGGGGGACATTCTCTTCTGTATTTCAATAATTGGGTACAAGCAGTAGCTTCCAGCCGAGTCCTCTATTCCAAGGTGGTTGTTTTGCCAATGACCCGCCCCTGTCTCACCCTTCTCTACTATAGTCCAGCCCTCCTTTCATTTTCTCCTTCCAATTATTGCCCCTGTATCACCAATTCTTTTGAATAGAGTTCATGAAGCCCCAAGTGGGTCCTGGGATACCATTTCCTCAGGGCTTCTGCTCAGCTTTTGTGGTACATACTTTTTCCTCTACACTTATGGTTTGTAGATCATATGTCCCTTGAAGAACTCCTGAATGTGACTTGCCTACCTTCTGGCTCAATGATCTCAGTTGCTCTCAGAACTTAACTCTCTGAAATATAAATCCTAGGATGCCAGTCACTTTTTAAAAGCCCTATTATATCATCAGCACTTCTTTTCTCAAATGTTCATCAATCATCTCTTTAATGATCCATTCTGAATTTTCCTCATGGATTGAAGTCCAGCTCACTATAGCCTATATTTTGCAAACTCTGTTCTCTTAATTTTTTTTAATCAGGAAAATATTTGCCCTTCCCCAATCTTGTTGTATTTTGTTAATTATCTATGATCTTTCAAATACAACTGACAGTGACTGAGCCACATTTTTCAAATGTTTTTGTTTCTGTTTTTTTCCCCCCAAACTTCACAATGTAGTTAATCTGTGCCAGGTGACTTGAATTCATCAAGAGCAAGGAAACACCTAAGAACACCTAAGTGTCTCTAGTATTACTTGTATTTAGGTCTAAACTCACTCTTAGTCCTTTTTGTTCTGTCATTTACAATTAAGATGTCCCTTTTCTTGGCAGAGAGAACAGGAGCAAAATAACTGAGGGACATTTTTTCTTTTGTTTTTAGTTATCTACCCCCAATACACCCCAAATTATCTTCATAAACTAGAAAATAAAGAGAATCAGGTATGAACAAACTGATATGTATCCTGATTTTGTCACCTTCCAATTTGATTGTTTTTGTGATGAATTTCAAATTTAATTTGTTCTTCAGTTTTTCTAAATGCATTGGAAAAGTACCGAAAGTGTTACTTTATAGGCTGATTTTATAAATAGCCTGTGACTGGTTTCCTAGCATGAGAAAAGTATAATGTTCTTCAATATCTGACTTACTTTTTCCTAGAGAGTTTCACTTCACAATCTATGGAATTATCCTATGGAAAAAGGCAGCATTTGGATACCTTAGTTCAGTTTGCGAGGACATGCACATTCTTCTGAATCAGATAACAGGATTTTAGAATTGGAAATACCTTAGAAATCATCTATTTTAGCACCACCTTTTGTCACTGAAAAAACAAGGTGAGAGAGGTTGAGTGATTTTTGTATGGTCACACAAATAGCAAATGGCATTGCTTGTATATTACTAGGACATTTTTATTCCAAATCCAGTGTTCTTTCTACTGTAACATATAATTGAAATGAAGATGAAAATTTTGGTTTAAGAAGCCATTGTGTGTTCTTGCCTGTTTTTTTTTCCCTATATGTCTTGGGGAAAAAAGCCATAGTTTGCTAATTAGTTCTACTTAATTCTTCCTTTCTTTCCTTTTTATATTTTCCTAATTAGCATCAACCTGATTAAACAGTAATATGGTAGTAGAAATACTGTCTCTAATTCACTCCCACCACTTAGTTCTATTATATATTGAAAAAAAGTTTAAACTTTCTCTGAAATAATTGTGCCACTGGCCCCAAGGAGAACAGTTCTTAGTGAAAGCAAAGCAGGAAGTTAATCTGACCCATATAGAATGGCAGTTTTAGAGGTCATCAAGGGAGAGGATTGGGGAGGGGAGTGTGTACTCCCCAGAAAGAGGCAGCAAAGCTGTTAACTTTACGGAAGATAATGCACAGAAGAAGCTTCTGGATAATTGAACTGAATATGGTGAAATATATTTGGGGATAGAAAGTCACAAATCTATGATCTTGATTTAAAAAAAATTAATTCAAATTAACCATATTTATTGAGTCCTTAGTCTGTGTCTAATGTTGTGGGTAGGGTGTGGGGCATTATATACATGTGTATTTCCAATGAGGTAATATGATATATTAGATAGGAATCCATTCTCAGAGCCAGGGTCCAAGTTTCACTGCTGATAATTATTGCTTATGTGACCCTGGGCAATTCACTTAAAAACCTGAGAGACTGACAGGTACAGTGGTTATTAACCAAGAGTCCATTATTTTTTAAATCAATAGTATTTAAATATAGGGATATCTAGGTGGTGCAATAGATGGAGCACTGGGCTTGGAATTAAGGAAGATTCATCTTCATAAGTTCAAATCTGGACTCAGACTCTTAATAGCTTTATGACCCTGTACAGATCATTTATCCCTTTTTGCTTCATTTTCCTTCTCTCTAAAATGATCTGGAGAATGAAAGGACAAACCACTCCAATAGTTTAGCCAAGAAGACCCCAAATGGGGTCACAAAGAGTCAGACACAGCTGAAAACAACTGAATACACATTTCAATATAGTTGGTTTGCTTGGCAATCTTATGTAGTATATTTTATGTACTTAAAAAAATAATTCTGAGGAGTTCATGAATCCAAAAGAAGTATACAACTCATCAAATTCGTTACTTTCAATTTACAAATGAGGAAACCTAGAAAGACTAGCTGTTCTACTGAAGACCTAGAAATGATCATTAGAATTTTCCACTTGTCAAATGATTTGAAGAAATAGAAGATTATGTGGAAGGCCTGTCCTAAAGTTTTAAGTTAGTCTTTTGTCTAATGTAGCTAAAACTGTAGAATCTTAGATTCGAAAGGAATCCTATAGCCTAGCTTATCCCATCTTGAAGGTGACATAGTGACTTTGCTGCAGTTTCTTTTTCTTGCTAAACTGAAGTTGTTTTCTTTAGTAACTGTGTGTATTTATATGTATGTTTTGTATGCATTACATATATAGTATGGAACACATATATGTATATACATACATATAAACATATATGTGTGTCTGTGTATGTGCATATATGTTTGTATATTTTTTCATTCTCAATAAAGTTATTTGTTGAAATGGCCTCATATTCTATAATGCCCCAAACTACATCCTTCCTTTTCATGAAAACCCACCTGATATTCCACTTCCTGTCGAAAACTTTCCATGACTAAATGAAAGCAGGGCACGGAAGCTGATCCAACACGAAACAATCTCTGGCAGTCTATCTCATTTCCTGTAGAATGAAGATGTCAAAGGTCAGGGCATGTGCCTGTAGATGCTTTGGGTGAAAGTGATTACTTTTACTTCTTTCCTGTTTAATGACCTAACATTGAAAAGTTATATTTTTTAGTCATGTTAGAAGCATCTCTAAGGTTCATGTTGAATTGAAAGCAGTCCAAATTCATGACATATTTTGCTTAGAAAGATTAAGAAGGAGATTGATCTATTTTTTAATCTTCTTTCTGCTCTTCTGTTTTTCAAATGCTACTGTCATACCAGCAGCTCAGTCCTTCCCAACTGAGAGTACCTCCTAGCTGAGTCCTGCCTCTTGCCAAAAGCTAGTTTGTGGCCAATCTCTTGTTCACTCACCTAACAGTACTAAAGTGGCAGGTTGGTCCTCATTCTTCTTGATATTAGTAGACTGTAGGAGAAAGAAACTGAGATTTGAACTCAGGAGCTTGGCTTTTAAATCTCAGCCCATATACTAGTTATAGGGCGATGAGTAAGCCACTTCAATGTTCTCTGATATAGAGATAATTAGAGATAATTTTCCACTACTTACCACACAATATTTTCTTAAGACATTTTATAAACTGTAAAGTGCTACATAAATGTGATGATTATTCTTCCTGCTGCAGTTACCAGTGAGCTATTCATATTACTGTCTTCCTCCCTCTCCATACTTAATTTATCCTGAAACTGTACTATGACTGAACATTATTGGATGTCAGGAGTCCAGGTCTAATACCAGCACCCTCTTGGTTCAGGTTCAATATAGGGTTCAATCTATGGAGCAAAATGAGGTACTCACAAGTGATTGAACACTAAACAGAAAAAGATTGATGTTGCCTTAAAATGGCAAGGATACAGTGGCATTTAAATTCTCTGGACTTGGCTCCCCTTGAATCTATATGGGAACATGTTTGGTTAGCGGGGCAGGGTGTCATGACTCATGTGGGCTTCACAAATCCACCAAATCTGAAGGGACCGGCACTCTAAGGGACTCTTAAATGACCAAGAAGCTGTGTTAGGGATGTGGAGGCAAATCAAGTTGTAGGGGCTGTTTTGTCCTTTTGGCTACCCTATAATGGCTACAGGGAGGGTGGGGGACATGCCTGATGGAAGGAAGCCGTATCCAGAAAGCTGTAGCCAATCTGGTCCTAGGGGCAGCTTTGTCTTCTTTTAGACAAAGCCTCCCCATGTTGTGAGAGATAGGAAAGTCAATTTGTCAGGGAAATGCCTGTACTGTCAATTAGGCTATGAATATAATGAGTATGAACATTGAGCAACTTTGATTAATAGTTGAGACTATTGATTATATTTCTTATGTCTAGTCTAAATCTTTTGTGCTGCAATTTAAGATAATTTCTTTTTTGTTTTTCTTTGGCTACAGATGAGTAAAATCTTGTGGCTATCTTTCTTATAATAATTGCTTGTACGTTTGTATGAAAATTGTAATTATGATCTATCATTTATCCCAATCAACCAGAATTTATAAGCTCCAGCTATGTGCCAGGAAGTATGTTAGGTGCTAGAGATATGACAGAAAAAAAAAAAAAAAGAAACAATCCTTGCTCATAAGTAACTTACATTCTCTTAGGGTAGGGGACAATAAAAGTTCACAAAATGCTGTGCAAATGTGAAAGATCATTCCCTTTTCTCCAGGGTTACAATATACAACCTCTTTTGTCTACTTAAATAGTGAAAGCAATGAATAAATTAACAAACATTACTGAGAATCTACCATTTCAGAGGTATAATGCTAGTCCTTACTCTTCAAATACATTTGAATTTCACATTTATTAAGTGTCTGTTGTGTACAATACAAAGCACTTTGTGTTGGGGATGCAGACATTGTGAAATGGCATAGTCCTTGTCCTCAAGGAGCTTATACTCTACGTCACTACCAATCAATCTGGCAGAAACTGGGTTCAGACCAGTATCTTAGACCATTTACCTAGATAAGATCAAAATGGATGCATGACCAAGATATAAAGAGAGATATTACAAGAAAATCAGAAGAACATGGAACATATTACTTATCAGACTTATGGATAGGTGAACAATTTATGAATAAAGAAGAGATAGAGAGCAAAGTTAGGTATAAAATGGATAATTTCAATTACAATGGCCTTTTTCAAAATCTCCACAGCACTCTGCTTAGCCCTTAACAGCAGTAAACTGCTCTGGAAACTTCCCAAAGGCAATATCAGTGTAACACCAACTACAACCTTTTCATCTTTTAAACTACATGGGGATTATTTCCCATCCTATAAGAACAATTCATAAATTCTGGCAAAAGAGACACAGGTAGGAGAGCCAAAGGGTCTGAAATGAGTGTCTTGTGATAAAATGCATAAATGGATTTCATTCTTATCTTAATAATCCTTGTCTATTCACTTTAAGTAGCCATCCATTGTTTTCTTATGAGATATAATTTGTCTTCCTACTATTCATTTTCATGCTATGACACTGACTTGCAAGATTAGACTTCTTTTTGCTATAGTTCTCTTCCATTTGTTTAATGGGGGAGGAATTGGGGATGCTTATTTTGAATGTGATTGATCATAAGGCAGCAGGGAACATATTCTTTTCAGTAGAAAGAGTCAGGCTCATGTGATGCTGCCTTTTCCTTTACCCTCTCTTAGAAGCAATAGCTTTGCCATGATGCCTGCAAAAGGGACCTGCGCACACAGTTGTTAATGTTGGTTTAAAAACTAGGAAGATTACAGTGTCATTGCCCTCCTTTTCAAAATGAGGCCAACGAGCGACAGGGTTTTCCTCCTTCCTGCACTATCAGAGAATGACAGATTTTATTAATGACCTCACTGCCAGGATTTCCTTCTCTTAGCCAGTTTGTGTGTATGTAAGTATTCCTCTCTTTCTCTATCTCTTTCTGTCCTTCCCTTTCTCTCTTTATCTCTCTGTCTCTGTGTCCTCTATTACTGTCTCTGTAACTCTCTGTCTCTCTATCTTGCCCTGTCTCTTTTATTCTGAGGACATTTGTTGGTTATGTGGTCTCTAATGGATGAAAGCATTGTCTCAGCTCTGTCTATCCTCAGGACTATGTATATTTTTTGGGTAAAAAATCTTAAATATTTAGCCAGGCATTTCCTTTTATTCCTTTAAAAAGTGATAGATGATCTAAATACCTCTGATACATATATACAGCCTTCTAACCTATGTGCTTAAACTTTTGATGCCCCTCATTGGTATTTCTGTTGGTTGCAGGAAGACAAGTTATGAATTCTAACTATTGGCATCTAGCAATGTATATAAATTTATTTTATATTAAATATGCATGGCTTCTTATACACATATGAAACTTTTTCAGAGGGCAATAGTCAAGAATTAAAGAATCATAGAATTGAAGAAATGAAGAGGACCCCAGTGGCCATGCAAAGATTCCCCTCTTATGCCATCCTTGCCAGTGGTCATCCTAACACTGTTTGAAGGCCTCCAGTGGGAGGGAACCCCAGTACTATCTTGTTGCCGACCTCTTAAGGCAAGGCAGTTTACTTTTGGAAAGTGTCAATTATCTTTTTAGGAATTTGTTGTTGTTGTTGTTGACTTTAATACTCAATGTGACTCTTCACAACTGCTACATATTCCTGATTTTGTCCTCAGAGTCAAATAGGACAAAGTTTAGTCTCTCTCTTCCACATGGCAGGCCTTCAAAGGCTTGAAGACAGCTATCATGACTCTGAGGCATCTCTTTTCCAGTCTAACCATCTCCTCTTCCTTTATCTGTTCCTCATATAGCACTGACTTATCCCCCTTTACCATCCTGCTTCCCTTTCCCTGGACATTCTCCAATCTATTGATACCCTTCCTTAACCATGGCACCCAGCACTGAACCTACTCTTCCAGATATGATCTGACCAGGGAAGAAAGACTCTCACCTCCCTATTCCTGGAGACTATTCCTCTCAAGGCAATCTGAGATTCCATTATGTGTTTTTTTCCCTTTGTTGACCACATCATTGTCAACCACTATTGAGCTTTCAGCCCATCAAAACCATTACAGTGGGTAGAACATAGGGTATAGAGTCAGGAAGACCAACTTTCAAATCCAGTCTCAGATACTATCTATGTGACCTTAGGCAAGCCACTGAACCCTTGTCTGCCTCAGGTTCCTCATCTGTAAAATGAGGATTGAATGAGATGATATTTTTAAAGCACTTGGCACAGTGCCTGACACATGGTAGGCACTTGATGAATGCTTGTTCCCTTCCCTTTCCCTATCTTTTACTTATAAAGTCAATCTTTTGAGATATATATGAAAAGAAATATATTCCTGGGGCTGCTAGATGGCACAGTGGATAGAGCACCGGCCCTGGAGTCAGGAGGACCTGAGTTCAAATGCGGCTTCAGACACTTAAAACTTACTAGTTGTGTGACCCTGGGCAAGTCACTTAACCCCAATTGCCTCACTAAAAAAAAAAACAAAACACCAAAACAACAACAACAAAAAGAAATATATTCCTTATTTAGGAAATTTCAGATTAATTGTTCTTCATGGGTAAACCTGGAGTAAAATCAGTAAGATGATTATGAATTTACTAAGTAGGTTTATTTAGAAGATGTCACTGGGTTTGGAATCATAACACCTATGTTCAAAATTTAGCTAGGCTCCTATATGTCTGGCAACATTTTGATGGGGAATTCAGTTCAGCAATTCAATAAATATAAACTCCATGCAAACTACTGTGGGCATAAAGATTCAAAGATAATACCTGTCCTCAAAGAGTTTACATTCTCCTAGGGGATTCAATATGTAAATAGATAAGTAAATTCAGGATAATCTGAGGAGGAGGAAGTCAGTTAATGTTTCCCATAGGAGGTGGAAACTGGTTTGGACTTTGAAGGAACCAAAGGCTTTTGAGTGGTGGAGGTGAGGTAGAAGTGCATTCTAGGGATGAGGAAACTTTCAGTCAAGAAGCTTCAGGTAGGGAAACCAGTTAGAAAGGTATTGCAGTTGTCTAGGTGATAGGTGAGAGGGGCCTGTACAAAGATATTCATTGTGAGTTGAGTGAAGGGTTTAGTCAGAGTCTTGGGGGGATGGGGTGGGGGGGGGTTGCCCATGCTTTGTAGATGTGAACTGGATGAAAGTGCAGAGAAGAATTCTGGGAAGGATTAATTCGATAACTAGAAGGAGAATTGGGAGAGAACTGTGCCATGAAAACCTCGTGAAGAGAGAGTATACAGAAGATGTTGACCAAAAATGTCAAAGGTTGAATAGGGATTTAAGTGACTAAGAATTGATAACAGGTCATTGTATTTGGTAATTAAGACATCAATGGTGATTTTCAAGAGAGCAGCTGAGAGTGAAATGAGCAGAACCAAGAGAACATTGTACACAGTATTAACAACATTTGGTGATGATCAGTGTGATAGACTTAACTCTTCTAAGCAATACAATGATCCAAGACTTATGGTGGAAAATGCTCTCCACATTCAGAAAAAGAACTATGGAGTCTGAATGCAGATGGAGGCATACTATTTTCATTTCTCTTGTTGCTTTTTTATTGGTCTTGTTTATTCTTTCTTGTGTTTTTCCCCTTTTGTTCTGACCAATGTAGAAATATGTTTAATATGATAATAATGTATAACCTATATCAAATTGCTTGCTGGCCTCAGGAGGGGTGGGTGGGAAGAGAGGGTGTGAGAAAAATTTGGAATTCAAAAAAAATCTTTGTAATTGAGAAAAATTAAAAATAAAAATAAAGCTAAAAAAAGAGGGCAGCTAAATGATAGTGTTGAAAACCCAACTACAGATGTTTTAGAAGCAAGTGAAAGGAAAGAACATGACAGTACCTGTCATGATGACTTTGTCAAGAAATTTAGTCAAAAAGGGGAGGAGAGACAAAGTTTAATAGCTAGCTATGAGGTATTGCTAGATGCAGCAGAAATTTTTTAATGCTGGGAGAGACATTTGTTTATTTGTAAGCCATAGAAATGAGCCAGTAGATAGGGAAAGACTAAAGATTAGAGAGAGTGTGGATATAATAATGGAGAAATATTCTGGAAAAAAAATGAGAAAAGATGATACCAAAGGTGAGGAAGAGGAGTTTGTCTTGGCAAGGAGAAAGACTACCCCTTCATCAGAAGATAGAAGAAGTAGATGTTTGAGTGATATGAGATTAGTAGTTTCAGAGAAGAGGGGACTCAGTTTTTTCTTTCTTTTTGTTAACATGGAGGGTACAATCTTTAACTGAGAGAGTATGGAGAGAAGTGGGAGATTTGAGGAGGAATGAAAAGGTTTGCAACAGTGAGTACTATGACAAATCAATTAGTGAGGTGCAAAAGGATTACCTTGCTGACCCTTGGGGCTTTGATGAAATTGCATAATATAGATTTGTAGTAGGTCCAATCTGCATCATTTTGTGAATTTCTCAACATCTGTTTAGCACAGAACTGGCCCATAGTAGGCACTTTATAAATGTTTGTTCATTTGTTTGTTTGTTTAATTAATTGGTTGGTTCAGGTGGATGATGAGAATAATCCAGGATTTGGCAACAGAACAAGGAGGCATCTATATGAAAGGATGTTGCAGAGTGGAAATGGTTTTAGTCTGGGCAAAGGCAGAGATAAAGGAAGATAAACATTTGGGGGTAAAAGGAAGAGCAAAGATACCTGTTTGGCTAAAATCTTGAGTATGTAGAAGGGTCTAATGTGAAATAAATCTCGAAAGTTAAGTGTGAAAAGTAACTAAATCTCTCTCTGTTTTTATTCCCTAATCTATGAAATGAGAGGGTTGAACTAGGTCAGTCTTTCATTCCCCATCCAGCTTTAAACTGTGACATAATTTTTTATATGACTTTAGGTTTTGCCGAGTACTTATATTAGTGCATCACTATGAGGTAAGTAGGGGAGATATTGTCATCCCCATTTAATAGGTGAAGATAAAAGCCATGCTGACAATCCCAAGGCCATCAGGTATCCCAGGCCTTTGGGTATCCCAGGCCTTCTGACTCCAAACTCAAGGCTTCTTTCCTTTAGCTCTGATCCTTCTTCTAGAGATTACATATTCTCTGGCTGTGACAATGTCAAATCACTTAATCACATTGGTCGATTGATTCAAGCAGCTGGAAAAATTTCACAATTGAATCAGCCAATTTGGTTGTTTGCTTAAGTGATGTCAGTTAAGTCAGATTCTGAAACCTCTTCTGGACTTGTGCTTTCCATCTTTGATCTCAGTCTTTTTCCCGTGGGTGATGGTAGTTTGAGGAATAGGATTCTAGCCTCTCAAACTGCTTTGCTTTTCCTGGATTCCTCCGACTCCTATTTATATCAGCTCCCACTCCTGTCATTGGCATGGCTGTGAGCTGGCAGGACACTGGGCTTTCTGGAAGGTGACACTGTCCCCTCAACCTCTCTGGGGCCAGCTGTCAGGGCAAAGAGGGAAACCCTATCACTACGGTATTATAGGAACACAGCTCTGGGAAGAAATTTTCTAAAAGCAACTTCTGCTTGGAGTTGGATTATCTCTGTTTCCCTAGAAATAATATGGCCAAAGTCTAGACAATTTTAAAACATTGTTTGAAACTTGTGTAGCATCAAAGATACTTTGTCTTTACTTTCTTTATTGTGGAGTTTGGGGGATTTTTTGTCTGCATTTTCTTTCACTTACATGAAGATGTGTTTTGCATGACTACACTTGCACAACTTATGTCAAATTGCTTGCCTTCTCTATGAGGAGGGAGGGAGAGAATTTGGAACTCAAAATTAAAAAAAAATGTTAAAATTGTTCTTACATGTAATTAGGGAAAAATAAAATATGAAATTATTTTCACCAGGAAAAAAAAAAGTAGCCTGTGTCAGTCTTGCCAACTCTCATAGGGGATAACATTCCCCTTCCAATACTATTTTTCTTATATATAATTTTGGGATTAAGTTAGTAAATTGTGTCATCCTATGTTATTCTTAGTGATCTAGCCATTATGAAAATAATGGGAAGCAATAATGTTGTCCATATTAGGTGCATTAGCAAATTTGAATATTGAGCACCTTTGTTTCTCTAGACATGGTGGAAGTTTTTATGCTGCAGTCAATAATCTTTTTAAAAAATTCGAACTGTATTTTAATATAATTGATTTCCTTTGTAATCCTGTATATTTTATTTTGTGCATGTTAAAACATTCTTCTGAGAAGGGGTCCATAAGCTTCACCACACTTCCAGAGGGTCCCTTGACACAATAAAAGGTAGTGTGGAGAAAGGTGAGAGGTCAGTCAGATGTACGGGAACAGAAGACATGCTTTCTAGTAACATCACAACTTTGAGGTCTCAGTCTCCTGGACTTGGTATAGCTAGGAGACACAGAATATTCTTGCTGCTGCGTTGGCCAAAGGCTGGTGATTGTATACTGAATAAGTTTTCATAGCAAGAAAACTTTAGGGAGTGAAGAGGTCAATTGTGTTCTGCACAGTTTCCTGCTGCCTTCAGTCTTCTGGTATAACTTAGAGTGGTGCTAAATGCATAGATTAGCAGTGAATGAGACTTTTACAAGTCTCCAGGGTGCAGAAAATGGAGTTTGATTTTGTTGCTGCTGTTGTTGCTTCTAACACTTAACTACTTTTATTTGAGAGTCAAGAGATTTTAAGCTGGTGAATCATTTTTCATTTAAAAATAAATAAAAACAAAAGAGAACATAGGCCGGTGCTATTTCATATTTTCATGGTACAATGATAAAGGCCCAGCTTCTGAGAATGAAACCTGGGTTTGATTATAGCATTTTACCTTTTGACATTAACAAACACGGAGTATTTAATGCGTAAATTTTAGCAGAGCTCTTTTGGGCTCAAAAAAAATAGAATAAAGCATATTTATGATTTTCTCTTATCTTATATCTAAACTCTGTCAAAAGAAATGGGTCTCTCCACTGCGGGGGAAAATACACCGAGGACTTTTAAAAGCATAAAGATTCCAGCCTCAGCTGTCGAAAACTGATCCTGGGATACCACAGCTAATGTGCTTTTCTGTGAGAAGCTTGAACCCTGTCACAGGTGACAGCTGACCTACTTACTCAGACCTTGTTAAAGAGACCTCCTCGGCTTCTGGGCCTTGGAGTGCCCTGTCACACATGGCTGCCTGCTGCTCTGATACACGGACTGCTGAAGTTAGCTCCTGTAGATACAGTCTCATTGGATAATAAATCTCTGTTTTCAGTGTAATTAATCTACACTGAGGATGGGATTCAAATGACCCTTTGGCAGAATTGCGGGGAAAAAAAAGTGCCACAATGTGTAGTAAAGGTTAGTGTTAGGGGCTGAGATAGAAGCAAAGTCATCAGATCCTGTGAGAGGGTCTCAAAACCCCCCTCAACTCCATATTGAGAGATAGTTTCGAATGATAATCATTTTACTAAAAAGGAAAAACAAAACAAAACAGAACAAAAAAGATCCTTGGGCTTCTCACCCCCAGGAAATCTGATTTGTTTATTCTCTTGAATATTACTACTAAAATCATGAAGTAATGGCTTCATTTTGAGCCTTTATTTATTTATTTATTTATTTTGGTGAGGCGATTGGGGTTAAGTGACTTGCCCAGGGTCACACAGCTAGTAAGTGTTACGTGTCTGAGACTTGATTTTAACTCAGGTCCTCCTGAATTTAGGGCTAGTGCTCTATCCACTGCGCCACCTAGCTGCCCTTGAGCCTATATTTAAAGGCACACACTACTGTGCTACTATTCTCTATGTGTTAACATGATTTTTATTCTGAACTGGAATTTTAGACCCCCACCTCCCTTCTTTGGAGAGGTGTGTAGCTAGGGACATGGCATATCTGTGTGCTCTCAATTACATTAATTTCTTTTGTTGTTGTTGTTTTTTGTTTGTATTTTTTTTTTTTTTGGTGGGGCAAGGATGGTTAAGTGCCTCACACAGCTAGTAAGTGTCAAGTTTCTGAGGCTGCATTTGAACTCAGGTCCTCCTGAATCCAGGGCCCATGCTTTATCTACTGTGCCACCTCACTGCCCCACATTAATTTTCTTTCTTTCTTTCTTTCTTTCTTTCTTTCTTTCTTTCTTTCTTTCTTTCTTTCTTTCTTCCTTCCTTCCTTCCTTTCTTTTTTCTTTCTTTCTCTTCTTTCTTTCTTTCTCTCTACTAAATTGCTTCTCCCACCTCCTCTCTTTTTTTATTCTTTGTTAGAGTATAATTTGTGGGTAAGCGTGGGAGGAGGGATATTTTTAGAAATGAGGCTGATATATGAACAAAAAAAAAATCACAATTTTTTTAAAAAGAAAGCCATACCAAAGGCCACAGTTTTAGTTCTGGGAGGGGATTTGGAGAGAATTTTCCAGCTCTCCCCCATCCCAGCCACCACCATAGCCTCAGTTTTACAGTTGACAAAGCTGAGGGCCAGAGATGAGAAGTAGCTTGCCTAAAGTTTCACAGATAGTCATTGACAAAGTCAGAATTTGAACACAATCCTCTGATTCCAAATACACCGGTTGCTCCACCTTATCAGATGCTTGCCCCTTGGTAGGTGCCGTCTCCAATTAATTGAGTTTATTCAATTGGCAGCTTTGCTCAAAAGAAATGAAGGTTTGGGAATGGGGTTTGGACCATGATTTCTGTGTTGGTTTTTATAAAGCAAATTGTCCTACCCCAGAAATTTCCCTGAATATAGCAGTTGGGCTATCTATATACTCTGTGGGTGTGTTGTGATGACCAACAGTTACCCCCAAATCAAGTAAAAAAATATTCAATTTTTACATTTAATTTTTATTTTTCTCAGTTACATGTAAACAAAAAATTTTAACATTCCTTTAATTTTTGTTTCAAATTATCTACCTTCCTCCCACTCCTCCCCCATCCTGGAGAAGGCAAACAAGTTGATACAGATTCTACACATGCAGTCATGCAAACATTTCCATATTAGCCATTGAACAAGTATTTCTGTAGTGTTTGCTATGGCTGAGGCACTGTCCTTTGCTCAAGAAACACAAACATAAGTAAAAAGAAAGACAGTCCCTGTTCTCAAAGAGGTCATATTCTAATGGGAGAAGGCAACATATAAAAGTAATCTGAAAGTGGGAGTAGGGAGAAGGAAGAGAAAGTACCTGCAAGGGACATTGTAGAGAAAGTCCAGATAGGAGTGGAACATGGAGATTCTGGGAAGAAATGGCCTATGAGAGGACCCCTTAGTGTGATACCAAGTAAATCTCTTTCTTTTCTGTTTTGTTAGCCTTGGAAACTGCAGGAATTAGATGATATGAAGTAGGAATAATCAGGATCCTAGGATGGTGTGCTTTGCTAGTTTATAAACTCTACCTATTATCTATAGCCTTTGATTTGGGGTAAATCACGTAATTTCTCTTGCTGGCTTTCAGGGATTTATGAGGACCCAATGAGATAACATAACATTTAACTATTCCAGAAGATCTGTAAGATTTAATGACATGGTATAGCAGAACCAGGGAGAAGATGACTTTTAAATTACATGAGTTAAAAATTCAGTCAAGATCATGTTATATCAAACAGGAGTATCTTTGTAAAGAGACGGGAAGGGGATAAATCAAATGCTTCATTTATTCTTAGAGTCAGTTTTCAGGACTTCTACTATAGGACTCTTCATCCACTCCCTCCCCGTCCCTTATCCAATCACTAAGTCTTGTTAA
This sequence comes from Dromiciops gliroides, assembly GCF_019393635.1. NCBI lineage: Eukaryota > Metazoa > Chordata > Mammalia > Microbiotheria > Microbiotheriidae > Dromiciops > Dromiciops gliroides. Next base: position 246,148,021 of record NC_057866.1, on the reverse strand, counting down.
TTCCATCTTCACATCCCCTTCATTTATCTCTTTCCACTTACATGGCTACAACCCCAGCTTAAACCCTTATCATCTGTTACATAGACTGTTTCAATGACTCACTTCAGACTCCTAGGCTTTCCCTTTTATAATTCATTGTTCATACATTTCCCAAAATTATTTTAAGAAATAAATATTTCCCATGACCCTCCTCTTAAAAAATTGGTGGCCCTATAACTCCTCAGCCTAAATTTTAAGCTCTTTCATAATCTCTTTCCAACCCACCTTTCTAGATTTAGTTCACATTCCTCTGCCAAGGTAGATTATTAATTGTTTCCTGGACTGCACATCCTATTACATCTCTCATCTCTGTGCTTTCATTGAGGCTATTCCCCCTGTCTGTAATGCATTTTCTCTAAATTTCTACTCCTCTGAATTGTTATCATCCTTCTAGGCATGGCTTAGGTACAGCCTCCTCGTTTCTCCTTCAACATGTTAACATACTACTTTGTATTTGCTTTTATGAGTACACATTGTGCCCCGCAGTAGAATATAAACTCATTGAGGGCAAGTCTGATTTTTAAAAATCTATATATTATCTATCTACCTATCATCTATCAATCTATCTATCTGTCATTTATCATCTATCAATCATCTATCTGTCTATCTCTATCTATCTATCTATCTATCTATCTATCTATCTATCTATCTATCTATCTATCTATGATGGAACAACTAGCATAGTGCCTTGTACATAGTAGATATGTGGAAGGAAGGAACAGGAAGACATAGTGGTAATATTTCAGCATATTATAAAAAATAGTTTTAATATAACCCATTATGGTTCCCTCTGAAGAATAAATTTATTTTAGATTCTGAATTCCCTTTTTTTAATGGTAAATTCTTAAGCTAGACTAGCTTAGCCATGACCACTCTAGTTAAGTTTGGAGTTAGTGAGTAGAAATGAAAGTAGTCATTTAAACTGTGGGACAGTGAAAAGAGCTTGGGGGTTTGTTTGGGAGTCAAAGGAACTAGTTTTGAACCCTGCTTCTGCTACTTCCTTCCTATGACACTATTGGTAAGTCATTTCCCTTTCTACCTCAGTCTATCTATTTATAAAGAACTTGAACAAATTTATTACTTAGGTCACTTTTAGTACTAAATCATATGCTAAAATTTCCTTTAAAAAATAATTTATCCCTTGCCTACTATTAGAATTTCTTTTTCATTTCTGTTAGAAGATGTGCTTTAGATGGTGTTGATCTGATTGTAGAGATTCTAAACAAAAAATGATTTAGCAAGTTTAAAACTATTGAGAATGAATGACATTTTAATCCACCTTTTTGGAAAGGGTTTTTAGATGCCATTTATGTAAAATTAACTAAATGAAAACATTTCAAGCTACCTACATTCCAATCTGTGCTTATAATTAATCAAGTTTCAATATAAACCATCTAGTGAAAAGTTACAATTAAAATTAAAAATGCATCTGCTTGTTTCCTGATTTGATAATACAGAATGCATTCTGTGCTTCCAAGATGCAGTTGTCACCTCAGAAACAATGGTGACTTCAGTAAACATGCCTTTAAACAAATGAAAAAGAGAGAGAGGTTGTAGGGGTGGAATGAATGTAGATGCTGGCATGGCAACAGCCTTTGGGAAAAAATGAAGATTTAAACCTCTTTGTGTTTCTGTAGCCAAATCGTGGGATTTGCAGAATTTTATGTTCACTTACTTCTTATTTAGGAATTTTAATTTATTGTGGAATTTTCACAAGTGAGAGACATATTGTATAGTTTTAATTTTACCTCTTTGGTGGTGTAGTATTTGCTTACCAATGCCCCAAATTTCAAAAGGGTACCATTTCATGTAGGGGAAAAATCTCATTAACCTTTTTGTTTTGTCCTGAGATAGAAAGATTATTTCAAATGTATCTTCCCCTCCTCCCATAAATGTAACAATTTTGATATTGTAACTATGGAGAAATAATAACCACAGCTAGGCTTTGAATTCTAAAAGCCAAGCTTTCTTGGAAAAGTTACTTATAGGCAAAGAGCTAATTACTTGCTACTGTCCCTCTTCCCTCAGCATCCCTCCTCCCACTGCTATTTCCATACTCCAAACTTTTTGCCCAGTAAATAAGCCTTTGGATTGATATACTCCCCTGAAAGGGGGAAGAAGCCATTTGATGAACATTTCTACCCCATTGCCATTTTTCTTTATTTACTTTTTAAATTTATGGAATAAAACAAGCATTTCTATAACTATAATAAAAAAGATGATTATACATGAAATGGCAAATCTACTATGTACAACTTGCTATTCCTTTTAAATATACAACAGTTATTATATAAATTTTATTCTTTTTTCCCTTCCCCTCCCCCTGCCACCCTGGACATGGCCACCATTAGATACAAATAGGTGTGTATATACACACACATATACATACACACTCTCTCTCTCTATATATATATACACACACACATGCACATATATGTATGCATATATACATATATAATACATATAGACATACATTGACAAAGACAGATACACACATATGTATGTATATATGTGTATATATATATATATGTAAAACCATTCTGAATGTATTTCTATTTCTCAGTTCTTTCTCTAGATACAGATAGTGTCTTTCTTCATAAATCCTTTATAGTTTATTTGGTATTTATAATAGTCAAAATTTCTTATTTTCTCAAAGTAATCCTTAAAACAATCTTGCTGTTGCTGTATACAATGATCCTCCTCCTTTTTGTCTTGAGGTATAGTTTCTCTTATCATGCTACCCTTCACTCTTCTTCTTCCACCATTCCAAATTTAGAAACCACTGTTGACATTTTTTTTCTCACAAGTAAACAAGTATCCTCATGAATTTTCTTCTTCCTCCTCTCTATTCTAATTCATAGTATCATAGAAACATAGCTTTAATGCTAGAAGGGACTTTCGAGGTTATCTTGTCTAACTTCTTCATTTTATAGATGAGGAAACTGAGAACCAGTGGTGAAATGACTTGTCTAAGTTCTCAGTTAGTTACTCCAGAACTAGCTTTATCTCCTTCATTTTATTTTGCAACCCAGACATCCTCCCCACTTTTGCTCACCACCCCCTCCCAGAATGAAGACACGAGGGCTATGTGAATTATAGTTCAAAGAACACTCAGTGGGGACACAAGCAACTTGGACTCAGCTCTCTTTACTCCTGGCTGTGTGATCCAAGACAAGTCACTTTTTAAATTTCAATTTCTTTAAGTATAAAATGAGGAAGTTTAGTGAACTGATCTCTAAAGTCTCTTCCAGCTTTAACATGTTTGATGATTCATAGGTAACTAAACAGGAATAATGCTAGCAGTGAACTTACATAAAATAAGAGGAAAAGCTTTATGTTTATGAACGAAATGAGTTATAACAAAAGAACAGAACCATTAATCTTTCAGCACTTTGGAAGAACTGAGAGGTTGTGACTTGCCTAGGGTCACACAGCCGGTATGTGTCAGAGGTGGCACTTGAACACATAGTTTTCTGGCTCCAAGGCTAGTTCTATCCACTATGGCTGCAAATGAACTGGGCGGAGATGGTAGTCATCATGAGAATCCGGAAATGACTCATCTGGGAGGTGGTGTTGGAGGTGTCAGTGTTGCCAGTTTCACACAGATAGCTTATCTTTTGGAATCAATAAATCGCCCTTCATTTTGGAGTGCCTACTATGTGCCAGGTGCTAAGGATACAATGAGAAAACTAAGATAGCAATTTCCCCCTAGGACAATGGTTTTTACTCAGGTTTTATTTTTGTCATGGAAAGCTTTTTGGCAGTTTTCAAATGCACAAAATGAAATATGTAGGATTACAAAGGAAACCAATTATATTATAATACCCTTAAGACAACAACAACAATAAACAAGATTTAACAGATCCGGGTTCTATGTTCTAGGGGAAATAATATCAAAGTAGAGAAAAAATAAGCGAGGATCAGGAAAGAAGAATTTATGTAGAGAGTGATGGTTGAGCTGAGATTTGAAGGAAGCTAGAGATTCTTAGAGGCAGAAATGAGTATAGAGTGTATTCTTTGCATGGACAAGAAGTGGGCCATAGGTCTGGCAATGGGAGATGGAGTGCTTTGTGTGAGTAATAGTAAGAAGGCAATTTTTACTAGACCATTGTGTTAATGGAGGGGAATGATATATAATGAGACTACAGAAGAAGGTTGTAGCCAAGGCCATAGAGGGCTCCAAGAAAAGCTTATAGTTGATCTTATAGGTAATAGAGAAGCACTCAGGATTAGTTTTTGGAGGGGTGTATGTGATGTGGTCATACCTTTGCTTCAGGAACATCATTTTGCTAGCCACATGGAGGATGGATTACAGAGGGAGAGAGATTTAGGCTGCTAAGATGTCCAGTTAAGAGGACATTGCCATAGGCTATGTAAAAAGCAATAAGGGCTAGAATCAGGTAGAGGACTGTGTCTGCAAAGAAGTGGAGAGATACAGGAAACTGAGGAGGTAGAAAGTCTAAGGACTGGTAAATGAGGGGATATATGTACAACAATTGATAGAGTTGAGACCAGGTGTGCTAACACATCTTAGAGGAGCATTTCCATTAGCCTCAGGGGAAGGGAAAGGGCCAAAAGGCATGCTTCTATACAGAGAGATGGCACACCTATGGGTGAATGAGAGTGAGAAGCTGGATATAAAACCAAGATTTCAAACCTGCATGGCTAAAAAGTTGATGGTGTCAGGGCAGGTAGGTGGAGCAGTGGATAGAGCAGGAGGACCTGAGTTCAAATCTGGCCTCAGACACTTGACACTTACTAGCTGTGTGACCCTGGACAAGTCACTTAACCCCAATTGCCTCACCAAAAAAAAAAAAAAAAGGTTGATGGTGTTCTTGACAGAAATTGAGGAGTTTAGAAGAAGATTCAATTTTGGGGAAAAGATCATCAGCCTTGTTTTAGACATGTTGAATTCAATATGCCTATAGAATATGTAGTTTGAAATGTACAACTTCATGGTGCATGACTGAAATTCAAATGAGAGATTGTCTAGATATATTGATCTGGGAGTGATCTGCATAGGGATAATATTTAAATCCATGGAGGTTCATAAGTTTATCAAAAAAGGGAATGTAGAGAGACAAAGAGGGCCCAGGATGGAGCCCTGGGAAATACTTATAGAGAGTGGGGATGACATGGTTGATGATCTAACCAGGGATAATGAAAGGAAAGGTCAGATAGGTGGGAGACACAGAGGATAATGCCACAAAATCTAATAATAGTTAACATTTCTATAGCTCTCTAAGGTTTAGAAGGCACTTTGCATAATTATAATAATAATACCTAACAAGCAGTGCTTTAAAATGTGGAAATTTCTTCATTCAACTCATAATATAGGTCAGGTAGATACTATGAACCCCATTTTTACAGGTGAGGAAACAGAGCCTGGGAGAGTATAAGTGATTTCATACTTTAAGCATCTGAGGGGAGATTAAACCCAGTGTTCCTGACTCCGGCTCTCTAAGTACCACACCTGCTTCTTCTCAGCACTGGCCCTGGATTCAGGAGGACCTGAGTTCAAATCCGGCCTCAGACACTTGACACTTACTAGTTGTGTGACCCTCAGCAAATCACTTAACCCTCATTGCCTCACCCCCCCCCAAAAAAAAGTGTAAGGATGGACAGTGGGGCCTTTGAGAGCAGACAGCTTTTTTTTTGTAGGAGTTTTGGCTAAGAAAATCAGAATATAATATACAGAGTGGGCCAAAAGTCACGGATATTTAACAACTTCTTTATTTTTTGTTTTTAATATACAATATATAATACTATTTGTGCTATAGAATAATTTACAATTTATACAATTTAAAATATGCATCACATACAGCATATGTAGGAAATGAGGGGCAGCTAGGTGGTGCAGTGGATAAAGCACCAGCCCTGGATTCAGGAATACCTGAGTTCAAATCCGGCCACAGACACTTAATATTAGCTATGTGTCCCTGGGCAAGTCACTTAACCCCCATTGCCTTTCAAAACAAACAAAACAAAACAAAACAAAAAAAACAACCCTAGATGACATTACATGTGCAGGAAATGAATTTAAATTGCATGTGAAAAATCAAATCTCTTAAATGGTAAAATAAACAAAAATAATTTTCAAAAAGTTATTAAAACATCAAACCCCTTCATAACTTTTGGATCACCTTGTAACTTGAGAAGTTGGTAGGGTCAAAAAGTGGTTTTGTTTTTTGTTGTTTGTTTGTTTGTTTGTTTGTTTGTTTGTTTGAATCATCTTAACTGTACCATGGAAGTAACCAGTTGCTATGGAGAGTTGGAAGCTAATGGAGAGAAATGAATGATTACAGGCTGTGAGATATAGGAGGGTAAATGATGAGGAGGGCTCGGCCCTAGTAAGGCTTGGCAAGGAGAAAGGGAACAATCCTTTGTAATTTGAGGACTTCCTGTACATTGTTTTTGTTTGGAAACATTTATAATGTGATCTAGTATAACATAAAGCACTGTAGCCTAATAATCTCAATACATTATTCACTCTAACGTTTACGAAGTACTTTTCTTGAAGCAGTACTGTAAGGTGAAGCAAATACTATCAACCCCATTTTGCATAAAAGGAAATTGACTCAAAGAGACTAATTAACTTCTGTGATCACACAAATAGTATTAGAGCTGGGGCTCCATTCCAGGTCTCTTGACTCCCAAACCAGTATTCTTTTTCTATACCAAATATGCTTTTAAACTGTTTAAATTTCTAGTTGATCAGATAATGCAGATATTGGGTTTTAGATGAATTTTCTAAATATGTATCTATACATGTATATGTGTCATATACATGTATATATATGGGGAGAGAGAAGGATCGAGAGAGACAGAGAGAGAGAGACACAGAAACAGAGACACAGAGACAGAGACAGAGACACAGAGACAGAGACAGAGAGAGAAAGAAAGGCAAGACTTAGGATCTTAGCTTTGAGCGAGCTCTTCTTGAGTCTCCCTCAATATTCACTATACTATTGGTGGCATGCAAAGGTAGATATCTCTTCATAGGAATATATGTAATATTATACACATGAACACTTCTCAATAAAATTTCTGTCCCATAAATGGCTGTGCAGAACACTACCTATTTGAAGTGGTGCTCAATTTTCAATAATCAGTTTCACATGGGATTTTATTTTATTTTATTTTATTTTTTTAGTGAGGCAATTGGGGTTAAGTGACTTGCCCAGGGTCACACAGCTAGTAAGTGTTAAGTGTCTGAGGCCAGTTTTGAACTCAGGTACTCCTGACTCCAGGGCCGGTGCTCTATCCCACATGGTATTTTTGAAGACCCCCTACTTAAAACTATAAACTCTGTACTGGACTAATGATCTCCTTTGTGGATTATCTGCCCTTCTGTGAGCACGGAGAAAGGAGCCAGAGAAAGATTGCTTTGCTGCCTGCTCTCCTGACTTACTCCCTCGGAGTTCTGCAGCCCAGCAGAAGCTGGAGGGAACACTTGCTGTGGAAGAGAGAGCCAAAGCTCACTGACTGAGCCCTGGATTGGAGCAGTGTTTCAGTTTAGTAACTGGATCTCCCCCTTCCTCCACCTCTTTCTCCTGCCTCCTTCCACTCAGTCCCACAAACTCAATCTTCAGAATTACTTCATCTCCTTAATTAAGGCAATTATTGAATCCCTGCTATATGGGTCACATACTACAAAATGTAATGCCAGGAAAACAGAAGAAATAGAAGGTAGATATGGGATCTACCTTGGAGAAGTTAGCTGGCTGGCTGGAGAGGTAACAGGCATATATGATATAACTTTTGAGAATTTCAAAGCAATATGTGAATCAAAAGAGTACAGGCTGGAGATATACAAAAGCAATCAGGGACAGGGGAGCAGATAGGTGGTGCAGTGGATAAAGCACTGGCCCTGGATTCAGGAGGACCTGAGTTCAAATTTGGTCTTAGACACTTGATACTAGCTGTGTGACCCTGGGCAAGTCACTTAACCCTCATTGCCCTGCCCCCCCCCCCAAAAAAGGCAATGAGAGAATTAGTGGGGTTAATTGGGAAAGGATTTCCCAAGAAGGCATGAGTCAGACATCAAGATTAGAAAGAGGGGATTTTACCAGCCTAGAGGTCAGTTCACAGTGTATCAGCCTGAGATATGTTATCCATGTCTAGTGTAGAGTAGGGAATAGCCTGGAAAATCTGCCAATTTTCCAGGTTCAAGATTTTACACCAACCCAACCAAACCTCCAGGGAAGAGTTCAAAGGTTTTTTACTCCTTGGCCCTGAGCCTCAACGTAGTCTCTGCTAGCCCCTTCCATTTCCTCACCAATACCTTCTACCTTTTCATCTTCCAATTTTCAAAGTGAGGATAGAAAGTAGAAAGCAAAGGTGAGAAGAACACATGAAATCAGGTGCTGTACTAGCTATAAGAATAAGCTAGGTTGAACTTGGGACGAGTATAGTCCAGGAGAAGAGTGATTGGCTAAGCAGATGTGTGTGTTTATTGGTTTATATTTCATTATTTGGGATGTCAATTCCCAGCATATCCTAAAATAAAGGTGTATTTCTATTAGCAAGTCAAATATAAATAACTTTTGGATTATGGACAACATAAGAGTAGATAGTACATTTTAAAATAGAATTGCCCTTTCATGTACAGAGTGAGTCAAAAGTCTCTTTAAATTTAGCAGAGATCATAGGATCCTAAATTTCGACCTGGAAGGGTCTTCAGCAGGCATCTAATCCAAGCACAGGCAAAAGAAATCCACACTATAATGTACCTGACAAATGGTTATCCTGTCTCTACTTAAAGACCTCTAAGAAGGGGAAATCCATTATATCTTGAGGCTGCCTAGTCCACTTATGGACAGTTCTTATTGTTCGGAAGATTTCCCTGACAGGAAGCAGGAAATGAGGCTGCACTCTGTGACTTCCACTCACTGCTGCTAAGTTCTGTCCTCTTGTGCCAAACAAAACAAGCCTAATCTATCTTTCATGTGACAGTCCTTAAAGATAGTTATATCTCCTCCTCTACCCCAAGTCTTCTCAACATCTTATTTTTCTTCTATTAATCCTAACATGACCCTTTACCATTTTAGCTGCCTTTTGAATGTTAAAATGTTTATCAATGTCCTTTAAATTGCGGTATGTAGAATTGACAAAAACACTCCAATTGTGCATTGACCAGGATGGAATACTGAGGAACTATCAGCCCTGTATTCCTGGAAGCTGTGCCTCTTAATGCAACTCAATATTACATTTGGGTTTTGGGCTGCCCACATCACACTGCTGAATCATATAGAGTTTACAATCCACTAAACCCCTCCTCCCTGCATATGTTTTTAGAAATGGTTTCTACCCATGCCTGTCCTGTTCTGTACTTGCAAAGCACTTTTTTTTAGACCCAAGTGTAAGACTCACAATTCTTCTTATTGTTCTTATTGGACTTTTGCCCAATGCTTTAGTCTATCAAAATGTTTCTGGATTGTGACCTGTCATCTAGCATTTTAGTTATCCCTAGCTTTGTTTCATCTGTAAGTGTGATTCCCCTGCCACTTAGGACTTTATTTAAGCTACTGATAAATATATTAAACCACACAGGGCCAAGAACAGATTCCTGAAGCATCCTACTGGTAACCTCATGCTGAGTTGACATACAATTATTAGCAATTACTCTTTGAGTTAAAATATTCAACCAGTTACAAATCCATCTAAATGTTTGGTTGTTTAGTGTACATCTTTTCTCCACAAAAATACCATGAAATATTTTATCAAATGTTTCATTAAAATTTGGCCTTTTAGCTAATTCAAACATATGCTCCTCCTTCCCACCCCCTTCTCTATCTTTCTCTGTCTCTCTGTCTCTTTCTGTCTCTGTCTCTCTTTTTCTCTGTCTCTCTCTCCCTTTTCCCTATAAGAGTAATATGAGAAGTTTTTTGTCAAATGTAGGTAAGTTATATCTACATCATTCCCGTGACCTAACAATATATCAGCCCTGTCAAAATCGTTGGTCTTAATAAGCATTAATTGAACACCATGTACTGGGCTAAGATCTGAGGATAAGTGACATGACAGTTCCTGTCATCAGGGAGCTCAAGATATACAAAATAAGCTGAAAAGATGGGGGGAGAGGAAAGAAAGGTTGCCTGGTATGGGGGTATGATGAAGTCATGCAGCCTCAGTAGGAAATCATCTGAGGAAGTGAGAGTTTCAGAGTTGATGCTTTCAGAATGATTAGTTTCTGATGATGATGATAAAGTCCAGGAAAGCAGCCAGGTGAAAAATGATAAAAATTTCCTGGGTGCCCTCTTTCAATAGTGGAGGATTGGATAGGTACTTGCTAATGTCTAGCCTCCGCACCCTCCATTCAGAGAAATGGAGGGGTCCTAGGGGCAAGGGACACCGAAGAGGTATGAGTTTCAGAGTACTGGTTATTATGGTATGACTTGTTCTTGACAAAGTCATACTGGTTCTTGGTTATCACTACTGGAAAAGTCCAGATACTCACCAACCATATAATGATAACAAACTAATTATTTTTGCTAGAATTTTCTACAGGAATTAAAATTAAGTTCATTGATCTATAGTATTCAACATGTAGGTACCCTTAAGGAGTTCAAGTCACCAGTTGAGCCATGACCTGGAACACTTTTGTAAAAATTAAAAAGTGATTGTTCCCTGGAGTCAGGAGTACCTGAGTTCAAATCCGGCTTCAGACACTTACTAGCTGTGTGACCCTGGGCAAGTCACTTAACCCCAATTGCCTCACTAAAAAAAAACCAAAACCAAAAAGTGATTGTTGATATTCTTGATTTGGGGGGGGGGGTTGGGGGGAGATCTTATACAATGGGAGAGGACTGGAGAACAATAGATGTTTCACTTTTTAAAAATGGAAGAAGTTCAAGTATAGATCAGTGAGCTTGTCTTCTTTTACTTTCGGTTTTCCAGAATACCTTTTGCTTCATGGGCGAGAAGGTGTGTGTGTGGGGATGGGTTATTTTCTTTTAAAATTGACTTCTGTTTTTTATTTTACCTACATTTTCCAATTAATGTCTCTCCCTCCCAGGGAACCATCCTTTGTTTAAAAAAAAGCAAAAAAAGAGTAAAAAAAAAGTTTAGCCAAGTATGACATGATATGAATTATTCCCCACAACCCTCCAACTCTTCAAAGGGAAGGAAGTATATTCTTATATCTTTCCTTCACCACCAACTTAGCCATTATAACTTGCTACTGGCATCAATTGTTTTGTCATTGTTGTTTCCATTTATATTGTTGTAGTTATTGTTTTTTTAATTGTTTTCCTGGTTCTACTTAGTTATTTGTTCATATAAGTCTTTCCATCCTTCTATGTTTTTATCATATGCATTGTTATTTACAGTACAGGAAAACTTCATTGAGTTCATTACCATAATTTATTTAGTCATTCCCAAAATGATAGATACCTACTTTGTTTCCAGTCTTTGGTATTTGAAAAAAAAATAACACTGTGAAAATTTTTGGTGCAAATAGGTTTATGTAATTGATCTCTTGGGTCTATATGGACTGAAGAGGGATCTTTGGATCAAACAGCATTTTAGTCACCTTTAAAAAATATATAATGCCAAATTGCTTTCTCAAATGGTTGGCCCAATTCACAGTTACTGAAACAGTGTAGTACTGTGTCTGTATTTTTATAACCCCATCCAAAATTAGCTATTACCATATTTTCTCATCTCTGTAAAATTTTCAGGGTGTGAAGTGAAACCTCAGTACTATTTTGATTTGCATTTTTCTAAAGCACATTATTAAGGGTATGGATTTGAGTACTTAGAAAAGGGAAGTAGTGTTCCTCTAGATGCTCCATAGCTGCATTAAAAAAGGTCATGTGAAAATAACCTCATTTCCTTATTTGATAGAATAACTGGCAGTTAAAGAAAATTCTACAGATAGAATGGATAAAGATGTCATTTGCCAAAGTCTTTCATGCTAGTTTTGTGGGTAAAATTAAGAAACACAGTTTACTTGTATAGTCATATCAATTTGGAACACAATTTGGAATGAGTAGGCCCATAGACTACTTATTAATAACTTCAAATCAACCAGTTCAGAAGATTCTAGTGAAGTGTTCTAGGGATGTGGCTTTGCTTTTATGTTATTCAATATTTTACCAATAACATGAATGAAGCATAAAGTGGATAGTTATCACATTTTCATATTCCTCAAAGCTAAAGAAAGCTAACATGATCCATTATGATAAAAAAAGATCTCTAGATCTCCAGAATGATGAGCTAAACTGAAATATAATATGGATAAATGTACAGTTTTACACTTGACTTCCAAAAATCAGTTTCACAAATAAAGGATATTACTAGATATTTCTTGTGAAAAAAAGATATGAGGGTTTTTACTGAATCGAAGGCACAGATTAAGTCAGTAGTATGGTATGGCAGGCAAAAAAGCAATGATATCCTGGGTCACATTAGTAGTGATATAGTGTCTGGAATGAGGAAAATAATATTACCAATATACTCTGCATTGATTGGACAACATTTGTATTATTGTGTGCAGCTGTAATCAGCATATTTGAGAATAGAAACTGTGACATATAAAAGTCTGAGAGACATAGTTTCTGGATAATTAATCAATTTATAAATCATGCTACCAAATGATTAATAAAAGGGATCAGTGGCACTCTTAAATGACAAAGATCCCTCATGGAACTAACACAATTCTTATATGTCCTTGGAAGAGTTGGTGATCTCGAGGGTGGCAATCAACTCTGATTGGTTAATAAGAATGAATATTATAGGGGGCGCCCCCGCAAAACAAACAAACAAACAAACAAACAAAAAGAATGAATATTATAATGAGAGGTGGACCTATTCTAATGAGAGGCTGAGGGACATAACTGACCACTCTCACTTTGAGATTATCCCCAGTCTCAGGCAATCTAGAAAAAGGATATATAGACACACACACACACACACACACACACACACACACACACTCAAACCTGCCTAAGTGAAACACAATGGTCTAGAATTCACCTTAGATTAAATTTTTTGTAAGGTTTTCTAGTTAGTGGGGCAACAACTCCACCTAGATGAGATGGTCTAGTTGAAGTAAAATTTGGGGAAAGGTCATGGATCTCCCCAATAATTTATTACTTAATAATTCTTTTTCACAAAACAGACAAGTTGAAGCATACACATAACCTGGCAACCATGATTGATAAAGCATTTATAAAATGCTGACTATATGCCAAACACTATGATAAGCACTGGAAATATAAATACAAGCAAAAATAAAGATATTCTCTGACCTTAAATGGTTTACATTCTACTGGGGCAGGGGGATGCTAACCCTAGGACAAATTGGAAAGTCTAGATAATTACAAGTAGAGTCAAGAGAGGTACTTCCTAAAAGGTAGGTTCCAGGCAGGAATTTACCAATCATAATAATGAGCAGAGATATTTTTCAGAATGAATAGCCTTTCTTATAGAGATGGAAATGTCAAAACAATCAGGAGCAGAGACAAGAGAGAAGTGGGCTTGACTGGCTTGGGCAAACTGACTGACTTCCTCAAACTGAATCTCCGGGCAGGAACTCACCAAAGAAAGGGCAGAGAAAGTGAGCTTCCAGAGTAAAAAGGCCTTAGGCGTGGAGGCATCTCCCAAGGTAAAGAGACTTCTTAGCCAGAGGCATTTGAAAAGCTGAGAAGATCCTAGGGTGGAGAGGGAAAAATCTGGAGAGGCAGGCATAAAGCCAAGAAAGGAGGGAACTTAGATTTGAAATGGAGAGGACCTCATCAACTGGAGGAGGCGTCAGAAGCTTCTTCAGCCATGATGATAAGAAAACAGGAGAACATGCCTTATAAAAACTGAGAATGTTGAGGAAACTGAGGATGTCAGGTGGGAGAAGAGAAGAATTGGAAAGTGTCATCATAGACATCTTTATATCTTTGAAAGGCTAGGTTGTAAAAGGAGTGTTCAGAGCTCTTCTGTTTAGCCCTAGTAGGGCTTTTAAGTTTGGACATATAACTCATGAAAATTGGGAAATTCTAGAAAGCTAATTATAATATGTAAGCATTCCTCATACTAGTACAGTAATTTAAGGTTAGAAAAACTTTTTTTTTTTTTTTTGCAAAAACTCTGTAGGTTTTGTTGGGTCGCCATTGACGGGTATTCATCGCCCCCCCCCCCCATGAGGAAATACAATCTCATGTGAATTACCTAGATTCTTAAAACTAGCAAGTTTCAGAGTCTAGATTTAAAACCAGATCACCTAATAGTTCATCTATCTTTCCACTGTATCATGTGTAACTGTTTGAAAATATCTTACTATTTTTTTCACAAGGCCCCTTTACTATTTGGGATTTCTTCTTCATGTCTTTTATGAAGTAGTCTAATAATATCTTTTCTCCACACCCAGTGCATCTGATTCAGAAGTTAGTTAGAGGCTAAATAGAGGCTTATGTCAGCATAACCAATACGATTTTAAGCTCTCTGAGGGAATGGACCATACCATCCCTTTTCCTTCCTCTATAATGCTTGTTGTAGCATCTTTCACAAAGTGTATGCTTAATAAATGATCACCGAGTAAGTTCATCAAAGGAAGAAGAAAGGGGAAAAGAGGAAGTGGGATAGAACTGGTCAGTTGTTGTAGAGTGCATAATGGATTTGGCCAAGTGTCAGGGACTTCTTACCCTATTTCCTAGAACTCATGTTATAGGAACCTAGAGAATATATCTCACTAACTAGTTTAGTAAAGTCACCTTTCTTTGGTATATGAATATTGAACATTGCTTAACTCTATTCATTTTAACTTTCACTCTCTCTGTCTCTCTCTGTCTCTCTGTGTCTCTCTCTCTTTTTTTTTTTTTTTTTTTTTTAAGTGAGGCAATTGGGGTTAAGTGACTTGCCCAGGGTCACACAGCTGGTAAGTGTTAAGTGTCTGAGGCCGGATTTGAACTCAGGTACTCCTGAATCCAGGGCCGGTGCTTTATCCACTGCGCCACCTAGCTGCCCCTGTCTCTCTCTCTTTTACAAGAGAGAGTTAGAGGGCCAGCTAGGTGGCGCAGTGGATAGAGCATTGGCTCTGGAGTCAGGAGTACCTGAGTTCAAATCCAGCCTCAGACACTTAACAGTTACTAGCTGTGTGACCCTGGGCAAGTCACTTAACCCCAATTGCCTCACTAAAAAACAAAAGAGAGAGAGAGAGAGAGAGAGAGAGAGAGAGAGAGTTAGAAATCAGTCATTTCAAATTGGTTTTTAAGGAGTTTTCAAAAGGTAAAATCCACTTCATTAATATCACACTGATTATTGTTTTCAAGATAATAAAGATAATAGTTGCATATTTTCTGGGAAATCTGAAAGTATCCGATTAGAATGCATTGTAGTCTAGAATATTAGTGCTTTGCAGAAGGAAATATTGACTGGTTTCTTTGGTGGAGTGGAGCTGGAGAAAGAGGAACTGTTAAAAATCAAACAAAAACAAAACAAAACAAAACAAAAATTCAATAATCTCCAAATATCTTGATCCCTGAGAAACCACACAGAGATATAGCAACAGTCTTCATCTGTCTGAATTCTCAAATAATAAATGGAAGAAAAACTCATTTAAGTACAAGATAATTAAAAATGAAGAGGGTAGATTTGTGAGCACTATGAACATCTCTGTGTTTTGGCGAAGGAATTGGGGACTTCCTAACAGGTCAACTGAATAAAATAATCTGTCATTTTTACATGTGTAACTCATTGAGGGACTGAGTGTTAGCTTGAATCAAAACCCATTAGGAAAGAGAAAGAGAAAGCCAGTAAACATACTGAGGACTTACTAAATTGTGTCAGCTATCAGACTTACTTTCAATCATCTGAGAAGTCTTCTTCTGAATTGGTCTTTCAGTGAAATTTAAAGTTCCTTGACCTATAGATATGAGAATTATTTGTCTTTTTTTCTTTTATTAAAGGGCCAATTCCTTTACATAGGACTTAAAAAAAAAGATTGACAATTCCTCATCTATTTCTAAATTATTGCCTTCTAATTACTCTTTCCCTTTAATTTTAACTTAGATTTGGGGTATTTTCAAAATATAATCATTGAATGTTCTTAAGTTTTCATTGTGTAACAATAAAGATTTTATATTTCATAAATATAAGAATATGCCAGGTGCTGGGGCACTGTAAAATGTGAAGTGAATACATATATAGAAATTCAAAGTAATTTTTATCTTTAATAATCACTAAGATCATATTTTTGATGGGGGAGAAGTATTCTGCAGACAAAGAAAATTTCTCCCAATTATTGTTCTTAGGAATAGCAGAAACCCAATATGTTGGTCTTGGTAGGGACTGAGGAAAAAACTTGTTATAATATTTCCATTTTATTGTGATAGAAGCACACCATGTCTCCACATATATGGAAAACATAATTTGATTTGCAGGACAGGAAAGTCTAGACTACTTGCAGTAACAGAGGGGATAATCCCAAACTTTGGAAAATTCAATTATTTGCTATTGGAATGCATTTAACAGTTTTTGAATATGGGTGTGTCAGATATTCCGGGACTTGACTTTCAAACAAAATAATGAAAACCCAATGTGAAGACTTATTTAGTTAGGTTAGAAAGCTGTCCACTCTCTGCTTTCATTCACAGTACTCAATTCTTCCCTGCAACTTCCTCTTGTCTGGGAACAGATTTCTGTAAATGTGACACAAGATTTGTCCCTTTAACCAACTCAGGTTTTCCTCTTGCAAAATAATTGTTATGATTCAGTGAAGGGAGGGGAGAAATATCAATCAAGAAAGAGAATTTAAAAACTGATAGTTTGTAATCATGTAGAAACCAACAGTTTCCTTGGATAAGCTTTTTCTATTGCCTAAATAAGGGAACCTAATTATTTACATCTTTATGTATTTTTCTACATAGAAAATTAAATAAACTGACCTAAACTTTTCCTTTGATGATTAGATTCATATCAAGCATGGAAAATCCAAGGGTAAATGATGAGTGTAATTGCTAATATTTTAAGAAAGATGAATTATTGATGATCTTTAAAATTAATTACTAAAATGACATTTTTATTGTTTTTGTTTAAATATACCAACCCACTGGGCTGACATGGTATGGAAACTTCATGTACAAAATAGGCATTTATTTAACAGCAACATATAATAGTTTTTATTTTCCACATTTATTTTTTCTTTCCGCTTAAACTTCTGGCCACCTTTTATTCTTACCTCTGACAAATCATTTCATATAGGGAATTCTAACAACATGAAGCTGTCCATTCCCATTGGTGCTGACTCATGGAAATAGCAAAAGAAATCTAGCATTTCCAAAAGACCAAAATTCAAGCAAACATAAACCTCAGACCCAAATAGAAAAAAATGATATTTTATTGTTGTCATTTCCATCATGTCCAACTCCTTGTGACCCTATTTGAAATTTTTGTACATCTCCTGTCACCCTATTTGGGTTTTCTTGGTGAAGATACTGGATCGGTTTGCCATTTCCTTCCCTAGTTCACTTGACAGATGAATAACTGAGGTAAAGAAGGTTAAGTTACTTGCCCAGTGTCACACAGCTAGTAATATCTCGGCCTGGTAAAGCTATGTCTGAGGATGGATTTGAACTCAGGTCTTCCAGAGTCTCTTTCCACTGTGCATCTTAACTGCCTAGAAATTAGATACTACTGCTTATATTCCTTGTGCCCCAATTTTCCTCTATGTTTTACCCTCATAACCCCATCTTATCAATGAGGAAGCAAGACATACTGCTCATTGGTTGCCAAATGAGAGCATATTGGCAGTAGTAATATCATACACTGTCATTCTTCTTATTATTTTTTTTGTTTTTTTTTAAAAGCAAAGATGTTTTCACATGACAATAGGTGTTACCTAAGTGACTCTCCCAGGGTTGCATGAGCATGGTGTGTCAGAGGAGGGATTGGAGCCAAGGTCTTCCCAGGTCCTAGATTAGGTCTTTATTAACTATAACATGCTTCCAAGTGTTAGGAAAATAATTCCTTCTAATGTGCCCTAAGGTAGTGTGTTGTAGTGAAATAAGTACTATTTCAGATGTCATGAAAAATGGCTTCTATTCTTGGTTCTGCTACACAGCTATGTGGCTCTGAGCAAATCAATTAACTTTTTCGGGTAGCAATTTCTTCATGTGCAAAATCCCAAGGTTGTAATTGATGACCTCCAAAATTTCTATTTAAATTAATATTAACAGGGCAGGTAAGTGGCACAGAGGATAAAGCACTGGCCCTAGATTCAGGAGGACCTAAGTTCAAATCTGGCCTCAGGCACTTGACACTTACTAGCTGTGTGACCCTGGACAAGTCACTTAACCCTCATTGCCCCACCAAAAAAGAATTAAAAGAAAAAAAATTAAATTTATATTAACTAGAAAGTACCATTTAGTTCATTCTTGAAAATCAAAGTATTTGGTAGAATTAGGTAATAATAATTCCATAAGAGATTTCAGGGGTCATCTAATTTGACCCTTGTATTTTCAGAGGAGGAAACTGAGGCCAGGCAACGTATCCAAGATCACAAAGATGATAATTAAGCCTAGACTTGGATCAGAATCTCTTGATTGTATAGTGTTCTTTTTGTTAGAACACATTAGATCTTTAAGTGTTGATTATGCTCTTTTTCTATCATTAGAAATGTTTATTATGGTATATTCACACAAATATACATATATCAACATATATGAAGAGAAATATGATATTTGCAAAGAAAAAAGTGTAAATGTAAAATTAATAAAATGGCTTAAATAATCAGAAGAAACCAAATCAAATCTTAAAACTTGACTCCAAATATAAAATAAAAATCTCCAAATATAAAATAAAATAATTTTTATTGGAACAATAGTTAAAAAAAAAAACCCTACAGGGGCAGCTAGATGGCACAGTGGATAGAGCACCAGCCCTGGATTCAGGAGGACCTGAGTTCAAATCCAGCCTCTGACACTTAACACTTACTAGCTGTGTGACCCTGGGCAAATCACTTAACCCCAATTGTGTCACCAAAAACCAAACAAACAAACAAAAACAAAACCCTACAACTGATTTACCATTTATTGTTAATGTGTATAACATACAGTGGTGAGAGAACTATAATAACAAGGCAGAAATGTGTGATTTTAAAAGTTAGAACCTTAAAGGAAGAAGATAACAGACAACTTATTGTGGAGTTCCAATGACATTCAGCCAAGGGAAAACGAGGCTGAATTTATGATGTTCTCTTTCCTACTGATAGGATGTTTTTGAAGCACTGCCACGTTTAGCATCTTATCTTGCCTCTTCTTTTATGTTATTTTGCTTGTTCAAGCAATGTGAAAATACTAAATCCTAAGTAAAGGCTAATAACTAATGATGTGGTTGACCTGTATAGAAAGTGGTGTAGACCAGGGCACAGTCCACATTGATCTTGTGTTTGGTTCTTCCACCAATGCTTCATTGACTATCCCTAAGGCACCCTGGTTTTGGCAACAAAACAGCTGCTTTTATTCTTAAGGGATAATGATTACAATTTAAAGTTCCCTTTTTTATTTAAGTCCTTACAATATAGAAGGATGTCAGATATTGGGTATATACTGTCTGGACAATATCACTACCCTTTGGTATTGAAAGATATAAATCAAGATCGTCTTTGAAAAATGAAATTCATAATTTTATAATTATTCTAGTTGTAGAACTTCTAATAGTTGACATGTAGAAATTATGAGTCCTTGAGTTCTCCTTTTTTGCTATAAAATCATAAAAGATTGAACATACCTTTCCTGAGACAAAATTCAATGTCTAATGCCTGAAAAGATATTTTTGGAGTAAGCATAATGCATTGCTAATTTCTTTGATTATTTCCTCTAATGATGTAGCAAGGTGGCAAAGTGGATAGAGACAGGCATGGCATCAGAAAGACTAGAGTTCAAATCTGGATTATGAGCCATGAGACCTTGGGCAAGTCACTTGACTTCTGTTTGCCTCAGATTCTTCATCCATAAAATGAGAATAATAATAATAGCCCTCATCTCCCAGGGATCTGCTCAGAGATTCAAATATGATGATGTTTATAAAGCTCTTAGTACTGTATCTGGTACATAGTAGACACTATATAAATTCTGGCTATTATTATTAGTTAACAAGCGTCTACCTATCCTACCTGATTCTCCCATATTTTCCCATGAGTTTATCATAGGATAACCACCCAACATGTTAGGGGTCTTTTCCCCCAACTTTTTCCTGCCATTTAGAACACTCAGGCTGTCCCCCTGCCATCTATCACATTACCCAAATGTCCAGCCAATATTTTTTGGGGGGCCATACTTTTCCCTGATGACATCCTGTACTTCTGTGGTAGCCTGCTTAAAATTACAAGGTGCCTCCTGATTGCCTTCTGAGTGATGTTGATTTTCAGTTCTTTAAAAAGTATCATGTTCTGTGTTTCCCATCCATATAACAATATTGGCAGAATAAAAACATGAAAAATATGAACTTTTGCTTGTGGGAGAAGTTTGGGGGTCATTGAATGAACTTTGCTATTTCCTGGAGGTAATCCAGACAACAAACCATAGTAGTAGTGGCATGGCAGGTGCCATCGGTCAGAAGAAATTTATTTGGCAACTGCCTCTCATTTTTACCACTCTTCTCTTATCCAGTGAGCATATGATGCTCATAAACTCCCCTGTGGAGCTAATCTTTAGATGGATTTCCCAAATGCCTAGTAAGTTAAAAGGATCAAATGCCATGGTTGAGCCTTTGAACATAGCATACTAACAAATTCAGAATACCATTCTAGGCTTTTCTTTGGCTATAGATGCCTACATTTAGAGATAATTATAATATCAAAGGAAATAATGTATATGACTCTCCTTGAGAGAAATGGGCACTTGAAAGTGTTTTATGAATGTGAGCTATTTTATTTATTTATTTACTATTTTATTATATTCTTTTACTTGCTGTTATTATTAATCATTAATAGCCTTTATTCATAGAACACTTCAAGGCTCAGTACTTACCTTTAAAGTAAGTACTGTAAGAGTCTATTAAGGGAGGTAGTACAACTACAATTATACCTAATTTACAAATGAGGAAACTGAGGCTCAGGCTCAAAGAAATGTCATAGTCGTAGGAGTAACACTTTATATCCTTTGATTCTTTAAGGTTTAAAGAGTTCTTTCCTAACCACAAACTCGTGAGTTGGGTAGGACAAGTATTACTCTCCCAGTTTTACATGAGAGCAAATTGAGGTGGAGGAGGTTCATGTACATGGTCATACAGCTTTTATAACTTTCTGTCTTCAAATTCAGGACTTTTTCTGCTATTCCCTGCTGCTTCTGTCATGCCATAAATGGCCTGAAAGCCTCACTGCCTTTCTGGTCTATATATGTTCTTCATATATACATATACATATATATATATATATGTGTGTGTGTGTGTATTTATATTTATATTATATATATTTATATGTGTGTATTTATATTTATATTATATATATTTATATATTTATATGTGTGTGTGTGAATCACATTCAGTATGCAGTATACACATATTGAGGCCAGTATCTTTCCAATAGCAGATAGTTTGTATGGCGCCATTATCATCATTATGTTTATATGGACATGCTTTTTGGGTACATTTGAAATTGCCTGAAATGCCACCAAATTCAGTTAATTTGTTGCAGCCATTACCATATGAGGTGTTGACCTCCACATCTGTCAGGTTTTGTAGGGATGACATTAGCACCAGGTGCTCTCCTAAGGGATGATAATGCCTGTTTGATGTATTTCAGAAGGTGTTGATATTGATTCAAAGAGAGTTCAGAGCTTGATGAAAAACTGATCTTTTCCTCATTATTGATGGAGGTGGAGGGATCAGTGTTTACCTTCTTTAGAAAGAAGTCACTAAGGTACATTCACCTGGCAATGACCTATCCCAACTCCAGTGGGTGTTCAAAAGTTTATTGCCCTGTAAACAAACAATGTGTAGATATTTACAGACAACAGACATACATTGTTATGGAAATAAAATGTTACAAAAACATATACCCCAAGGACAAGTTTGGGCTTCTTCCCCATAGGAATTTCAATGAAGTCTATCAAGTATCAACCTGAAAAGGGAGAAATTATTTTCTTAAATGAATATATATTTTTAAAAACCTATATGTGTGTGTATATACATATACACATAATTGCTATAATTTATTAATTATTGCACAAAACAAACATATTATTAAAATGAACAATTCTTATCCTATGGATTGTGATATACAGTAGAATCACAGTAATTTGTAATCATTCAATTCATAATTTGGGATAATTTTGACAGGGCTAGGCTATAGTTGTTTTGCTAAACTCCATTTTCACAGATAATGTTAATTCATATTATCAATAAGATTGAAAGTACCCTTTTTTAAAGCACTCAAGCATTTTAGAATCATATATACCAATAATTGCTATGCTAAGAGGCAATATGATAGAGTGCATAAACCTGTGGCCTACTTCAGCCTCTGGCAGGTTGCTGGCCTGTGGGCCAGCAGCCATGTCATTTAAACTCTCTGTACTCCAAGTTGCTAATACTCTAAGTTACCAAACACATTACTGATTTTGAGTTTGATAACAGTAAAAATAACAGCAACAAGTGGCATTTACTTAGGGCTTTCATGTTTGCAAAGATAAAACTTAACTTCCAAAGAATTCCTGTGAAGTAGGGCATTAGCCTTATGAAATCACATGTCCATACTGGAAAAAAAAAAAAAAGAAAAAGGATATGCTAATTACATGTCATGTTAGTACCCTGGGTGGCAGCTTGTCAAAATTCCTGGGGCTGCCAACACTTAACAAAGCATTGAAGGAACTTTGGGCATCAGGATTAGTGGCTCATTGTCAAGGGGGAAGTGGAGAGTCCTAGAGTATCTCAGGACTCTCTCTGTTCTAGTCAACATATTTATCAATGACTTGTATACAGCAATGTTGATTAAATACAGGGATGCCAAGAAATTCAAAATCTTAGGTAAGACAGTAAGATCCAAAAAACATTCTTCACAGGTTTGAATGATACATTGAATTGAAATGGTTGAAATTTGATTGGGATAAATGAAAAGCCTTGTGTCTGATTTTTTTAAAAAATCATCTCTGTAAGTAGAGAATAGGATATTAATGGTCTGATAGCAATTGATATGAAAAGGGTCGGTGAGTTTTCATTGACTATGAGCTTTATATGAATTAATAAAGCAATGTGGCAAGCAAAAAAGAACAACTAATGTAGTATCTTTGTAATCCTTTGTCTAGTGTTTTAGGTACTTCATAGCTATTAAATATGAGGAAATGCTGAGGACCCTGAGATTGTTTATCCAGAGTGTAAGAGAGATTAAGATGTTAAAAAACAAAAACAAACAAACAAACTTGAGTCCAGTGTACAAAACGAAGAGCAGTAGGTCGAGGTTGCAAGCATGTAAAACAGCTTAAAAACTAGCATTATCTACATCAAATTGCTTACCAGGGGAGGGGGGGAAGGGAAAGAAAATTTTGAACTCAAAATTTTAAAACATGAATGTTAAAATTGTTTTTATGCAATTAGGAAAAATAAAATATTATTAAAAGAGAAAAATTTGGCATTATCTCAAAATGGAATGACTTGCCTTGAGGAGGCCATCTTTGAATAATAGAACATATGTTCTTTTAAAATTATACTTTTATTTTATTTTTCTCTGTTACAAAAATATTTATAGCTGTTCTTTTTGTGGTGGCAAAGAATTGGACATTGAGGGGATACCCATTAATTGGGGAATGGCTGAACAAGTTGTGGTATCTGAATGTAATGGAATAGTATTGTCTTGTAAGAAATGATGAACTGGCAGATTTCAGTAAAACCTGGAAAGACTTATGAACTGATGCTGAGTGAAGTGAGCAGAACTAGGAGAACATTGTGCACAGTAACAGAAACATTGTGTGGTCAACTCTGACAGACTTAGCTGTTCTCAGCAACATAGTGATCCAAGACAGTTCCAAAAGACTCATGATGGAAAAGTCTCTCCACAAGAGAAAGAAAAAGAACTTTGAAATCTGAATGTAGATTGAAGCACACTATGTTCACTTGTTTGTTTCTTCTTTCTTGTGTTTTTTCTCCTTTTTGTTCTGATTCTATTCTTACAACATGACTAATGTGGAAGTATGTTTGACCTGATTATAATGAATAACCTATATCAGAGTGTTTCCTGGATTTGGGAGGGGGAAGAGAAGGAAAAAAGGGAGAAAATTTTGGAACTCAAAATCTTACAAAAATGAATCCTGAAAATTATCTTTACATGTAATTGAAAAAATAAAATAAAATAAAATACCATGCAAAGTATGCTTTGATTACAACAGATATTCCTAAAGAACAGTGACAAATTTTGTGTAATACCTAAAATGAACCTTTCACATTTTACTTGTGAACTGATTTTGTGGTGTCAGTTGTGTTAGGGATCTTTTGCCTCCCCTTCCAATGCAGAAGTAGAGATCACAAACTTCACTGTTATTTATCAGTTAAGTTTTTTGGGCATTGGAGAAATATGGGTGAGAGATATTGAAGAATATCAGGGTAACATAACCATTGTAAACCTTTAATACACATTGAGTGTATTTAATTGTCCATCTACTGCCCAATGGTCCCCTTCATTATCCCTGAAACTCTCCATATCACAATGCCTTTTCATAACCACCACTCCATCAAGTGTGTTGTTTCTACATCTTAGGATGTGTGCTACTTGAAAAGAGGGAATTTTTTTTGTCTATGAATATGTAGACCTAAGTCTCAAAATGTACTTAACAAATGCTTTTTATTTTTCATTCATTGGATAGAAAGTTCCTTATGCTATAGAGGGGATTCCCGTTCAGGTATATATTGAATTATTTTATTTCTGAGGTCAAATCCAATTTTGAGATTATAGAATTCTATATTAAAATTTGTACCTTGAAGCTTCATGCATTAGAATCACTACTTCTGTGAAACATTTATAAAATCATTTAAAATAAAAACAAGTTGCATTCTACTTGAAACATTAATATTTAATGACTTAAAATAATTAGATTTCTCATATTTCTCCTCTGTTTCATCTTGAATTTTCCATCTTGATATTATATAAAGAAATGAAATAGAAGTAGCATTTACCTTGAGTTCCATTGTATGACATGGAACCTCATGTTTCCAAATGATTTAATAGAGGTTTAATTTAAAAAAATCAATGAGAACAATATTTTCCCTCTGAGATATTAAATATATGGACATTATGTATGCATATAAGTTTTGTGTGACATTTTCTTACTAGAAGTGTCTTTATTTTTTTTGTTCCCAAAATATCTGAAATTATCAATGCATTTCATCTGTCCTCCATCACCCCTGCCAAATCCTAAGCTATCATTAATGGACAATACCATTATATTTCAAGTTCATGTACTACCTTAGAAAATGCCTCTCTATATAAAATAATCTAAATTACACTCATTACCTTGAAATGTGTGTTTTCCAAGTATTTGCATATACATTAAAAAATAAAAGGGAGATAGCATGGAATGATGGCTAGAAAACTGACCTTTCAGCCAAGGAGACTAAAGTCACTTTCTCTTTCCCTCCCATTTGCAGATCTATTTTGCTAAAAAGGAATTGCCTCAGACGCTACAATCTATACTTGTGGAATCATAAGTCTAGTTCTCTTTTTAATAGATTAATTTTCTTTCTTTAAATCAAAAAAAAAAGAAAGAAAAGAAAGTATTTAGTCATCTTTCAGTGTTTATTATTTTTGTCCTGGGCATAGTACTCAAATGACCTTTAGTGGCTTATTCTTTCCATTCCCTTGAGTCTTATATTATATATTCTTTATTTTAAAAAATGTTCCCTCATTCCTTATTGTGGAAAATAATAGGTGTCAAATAGCAGGAGAATTAACTCTAGTCTCTGATTAGTGGGTAATAAAGAAAATGCCCTTTAAATTAAATACTGTGTTTGTCTCAAAATTATTTTGGGGGAATATTAAATACTTTTTGAAGCCTAATATGGATTAGTGAAAGGAAGTATTTTTAGGTCTCCCATCAAAGACCAAAGTTAGTGAAAATGTAGACCAAGTTACTATTGCCATGTTTGTCTTTACTAAAAAGCTTTAAGTCCTTCCATATGTCATAGTTCCATTCATTTAAACATTAGAAAAACAATAGTTTGGCATGAGAATACTAAATGTTTTTCTCCCAGATTCTACAGCCAAATTTTCAACACTGCAAAAGAAACAAATGAAGGAATGGCACCAAGTATTAGATTTCATGGATTTACAAACATATAGCAATTTGTTATTCTGGAAGTATTGAGCTGACTATAAAATGTGAGATTTTGTGTACATTTATAAGATTTTTTTCTTTGGATAGGTGACAATTCTCTCTACCTCTACTAATTCTATTCCTGAAGCCACCAAGGCCTCTCCCTTCACTTCTGGTTTATATAGATTTTTTTTTTTGGTACGATGGAGATAAGAAGTCTTCTGCTGATGCCAACAAAGCATGAATGGACTAGTATTTAGTAAATCCCTAGGTAACCAGGTGGAGCAGAGGTGACACAGGAGAAGCAAGAGCAGGTGTAATTTGAAGTCAAGAACAAAATCTGATATCCAAGTCCCCACAGGGCCATCATGTCTAATATGAGTAGTTTAGAGAGTGGCTAGGTGGTGCAGTGGATAAAGCACTGGCTCTGGATTCAGGAGGACCTAAGTTCAAATCTGGCCTCAGACACTTGACACTTACTAGCTGTGTGACCCTGGGCAAGTCACTTAACCCTCATTGCCTCACCAAAAACAATCAAAAACAATAAAAATCCAACCAACCAAAAAAAACCCACTAAAATGAGCAGTTTGCCAGTTATCTATTTAGAATTGAAAATAGCCTGAGGATTTGGATGCTAAGATGCAAAGATTTTATGAAGTTTAGGTAGGTAATACCTTTTTCTATACTTATGCTGTTTTTTAGAAGATTAAACTCACCCCCCCCCCTGCAGCGGTTAGAGGGCTCTGCCCCCAGCTGATGCTTTTGCCCTGTATAGTGCCAGGACTCCCACAAACTCATCTACCCTTACCAGGACTCTGACTTGTAATTAGAATATTAAAAGCTAAGATTTGAAATGAGGTTTCATACACTTTGTAAAGTTTATGCCTTTGGTAGCATTTCAGTAAAAGTTGATTACTAGCTGAATTAGTTGTAATAGTAGCTGACATTGATGTGCTCCTTAAAGGTTTTGAGAGCACTTTCCATACACCCATTTGGACCTTTTAGTAAGCCTAAAATCATGATTAAAAGTATCATCATCCTCATTTTGAATAAGAGAAAACAGTCTCAAGTTAAGTGGGTTGATAAATGGTCCATAGCTGATAGGTGTCAGACTCATAATTCAAACACAGATCTTCCAAATCATGATATTGCCATGCCCAAACATCTATTGAGTGGATATGCTATATAAGATTAAAAAAAAAAAGCTACTAGTTATTCTCTTCCTGATTATGTAAGTCAACCAATCAAATCCTATTTTCTGTAGCCTTTCCTTTTGCCTGATAGTCATCAGAGGATAGGAATCTGGTGCTTTTATCTATAGCTTTAATACTTCATTTTGAGCAGTTGTAGAAGCTAATGGAGCCCAAGTTGACATATGCAGAGGTGTCTGCCTTCATTCCTCAGCCTCATCAATGTTTAGCAATCTAGTAAGACCTGATTTCTGATTTATTTGAAGACTGAAATAAATTTATTTGGTATCATAGATTAGGAAGAACATTGCTAACATTAATCAATATGTGTTGGAAATTCACTGATGTTCCTTCTTTGCCCTTAAGGCTGGGAGATTGCCCAAAATTATCTTCCTAATACAGAAGAAAGCATAATATAATTGATGATTCCCTTAAGGGTCATCCTTTTGCTTCTTCCCTTCCCCTTCCACACTGAAGGCCAAGGATATAAAGTGCACCGTCATGTTATTTTTTAGTTCCTTTAGATTTTTGAGGTCCTAAATTCCATTCTTCCAGTGGTCACAAGAGGCATTTTAAGGCTTCCTTGAGTAACTTGCCTGAGTAAATTCATGGTATTAAATGAAGAAAATTTGAAAGTCTTTCAGTAACAGTATGGAAATAATCATAGTATTGACTATAACATCAGTTAAAATGGATTTTAATTATTTTATAACCATTAATATTATCAGCCCGGGAGAGGAAAAGGGCAAGATGATGAGTGCTGTGTGTGTAGAAACCAATTTAAGTCCTCCTTTGTTCAAGGCATACCTTCATAGATATACCCAAACCTTTTGCATTTGGGGTGGCAGATCTAAAGTAGAAGAGCATTTTATCCATTTAAAAAAAAAGAATTTCCCTTTGGAATATTAAAGGCTGGATAATTCATTTCACAAACATTTCTCGAGTATTTACTTTTCTGTGCTACATTAGTTTGCTGGGGAAACAAAGAAGAAAAAAACACAACTTATGTGATTGAGGAGATAAAATTTTAAAAATAATTGTAGTATAAATAAGAAATGGGCAGCAAAAGCTCACTGGAGTGGCCTGAGAAATTCAAGGAGGGAGGGATCAAGG
The DNA here is from genome assembly GCF_019393635.1 of Dromiciops gliroides. Taxonomy (NCBI): domain Eukaryota; kingdom Metazoa; phylum Chordata; class Mammalia; order Microbiotheria; family Microbiotheriidae; genus Dromiciops; species Dromiciops gliroides. Next base: position 246,119,451 of record NC_057866.1, on the reverse strand, counting down.
AAGGTTTTAGGAAGAAAGGGGACCTAAGCTCTTGGCTTTGAAAGAAGGGAGAGCAACCAAATCAAAAAGATAGAGGTGGGGAAGGGGTATAGTGGGTGAAGCTCCCTGTCATTGCATAAATAAATAGCCTATGCAAATGAATAGATGCAGGAAAGAACAGGATCTAGTTTGGGCAGAAGGCCATGAAGTCTATATATCACAATTCTTTCACTTACAGTCCCATATAATCCACTATTTAGTTCCTTTTGTGTCCTCCTTTTTCTTTACTCTTTTCTCTACCTCTCTTCCTCCAAGACTCAGAAGAGCTCAGAAATGAAAGGTTCAGAAAAAAAATGGTACCAGATGAAATTTAACCAATAGTCACCTCTCATCACTTATCTTCATCACAAGTACAACATTATGAAGAAATGCCCTCAAGGACCAAGGCTCCTGTCCAGTGGGCTCCTGTCAGATTTGGGCTCATTGCACCACACTCAATATCTCAAGATTTTTCTTTCTTCTATGCCACCAATCGCTTTCTACTTTCCTCTTCAAATCTCCATATTGCTGCATTTTTTTCCAGAATCAACTTCTTTTCCATACCAACTTAAGAACTATTCCACCACAGCACTGAATAACTTATGTGGAATGCAAAATATTTCCCCTCCTAGCATAGTATTCTTTGCTGTGAGGGATCCTAGGATGATACAGTGCCTTCCAGCTCTTGATCTATATATGATTCTCAGGAAACTGAAGCCTTGTGAGAGATCCTTCTCAGGTCCATGTCAGCTTCAGATCTAAAATCGTATAAACCGATTTATGCATCATTTGTGTCCTATAGTATATAAAAGATTCCCTAATTGTAGGCTGTTGTCTCTCCAACTAGGAGTGGAAAATGGATTTTCTTCACTTTTTTTCCTTAGGGCCAAACTTGGTATTTATGATTACATAACATTCAGTTTGGCTTTGTTGTATGTATGCTTTTCATTTATATTATTAAAAGTCATTTTGCATATTATTTTCCTGGTCCTATTTACTTCAATCTGAATCAGTCTGTGTGAATCTTGCTGCATTTTTCTGAAATTTTTTCATTGCTTAGAGGACAGTAATACTATATTGTATTTATTTGCCCCGATTTGTTTAACAACTCACCAGATGATGAGTATATACTTTGTTTCCAGTTCTGTTGCTTTCAATATTTTGGCACATGTATTACCCTTCTTACTTTGACCTAGTTAATGGAGAAGTGTGTGGGTTCTTGGTATTAACAACTTTATCACTTCTATCAAATTATTTTAATAATTTAATAATTCATATTATTCCAGATTCTTGGGCCATGCTTTCACCAGCAGTTTATGCAGGTGCCTTCCTTTCGAAAATCTTGGCAACATGAAGAGTTTCAGTTTTTTGTTGTCTTCACTGATTTGCTGGGTGTGAGGTGAAATCCCAAAGTTGTTTCAATTCACATTTTAAATAATTATTAGCAGTTTAGAGCAGCCTTCATAGTGTTCTTTTTTTTTTTTTCCTTTTGCAGGCAATGAGGGTTAAGTGACTTGCCCAGGGTCACACAGCTAGTGTCAAGTGTCTGAGGCCGGATCTGAACTCAGGTCCTCCAGAATCCAGGGCTGGTGCTTTATCCACTGTGCCACCTAGCTGCCCCATAGAGTTCTTAATAGTCTTAAATGCTTGTTTTCTTTGTCCTTACCAAGAGTCTGAAGAGCCATCAGGGATTTAGGTCTAGATTATTAGAAAAACTAAAGTTTATGTCTCTGAAGAAAATAGTCACTGGTGCATTACTGCATTTCATTGAAAAGGTTATAGCCTCACAAGAGATGGATGAAATTCATTTGAATGTTTGGAGGAAATTATAGGCAGTTTACAACCCTTAGCTCTTATTTTGAATTTGCCTTCTTTTAATCACTTGGGTGCTTGAGGAGACATTTGTTTAAGAGTGATTTGTCAAGAAAAAAAAGAATGATTTGTCTTGACAGGCTGAGTTTGAGAAATCATGGATAATATTTTGCTGAACTTTGAAACAGTCCATATAGAATCTTGGTTAAAAGGAAAGTTAACAAAAAAACTAAAAATGAATGATATATAAAAATATATAATTTATAAATATGTATATACACATATATATTTATCCAATTATGCACAAATACACATACATACGCCAGTATTCTAATGGTTCTATGAACTAGTTAATATGGGTACTCTTTTTAGTTTGCAAACAGCATCCATGCGTGCCCATCCTATGCAACTCTTGTCTATATCCTCTCATAAATCCACCAAATAAGTTGACACATCTTATTCCATAGTTATTTTAAAATTCAGACAGTAACATAACAAAAAAATTATTTATTTTATATTGATACACAAAACACACTCACGTATGCATATTTATTATATATATGTAGTCAGACTTATCACCTTAAAACTACTTATTTTCACTGGATTCTTCAACCTCAAAATATAAAAGTCTAGTCACAGCTAATGAGATGGTTCTATCTTTGAAATTATGAAAAAAAATCGATTCATTAGCATCTATTATATTTGGGCATAAAATGAGGTAGAAGTAGAGGTCTTCTAGTTTTCTTTATGTTTTGTGGGTACAAGTTTCCATTCCTTATCCTTCACTCTCACTGTAAGACTGCCTCCCCAACCCTCCCTCTCCCCCTGCCACGGCCCTGGTCATTCATCTCTTTGATGAAATCCTTTATGCTGCCTATTCACCATAATTCTTGATTTCTAATTAGATGCACCTTGCACCAGGCCCTCATTCACTTCCCTTTGGCCCTTTGGGAGTCTTCAATTCTTCAGAGAGGCTGGAGTATTCCATGACTTATAACCATATAACATCACTGCAAGATTATTAGCATTAAATAAATGTGTCTATAAGGGAGAGGAGCTTGGGGCTATTCAAATAACTGTGTCTGAAGGTAATCCAACTCTCCTTGCTCCATCTGTTCCTTTCTGGGACCAATTTGCTGTCCTTTTTTGAGTGTGTGTACATTCAAGATATATGTATAGGTGTGTGCATGTATACACACATCAATAGCTATCTATCCATATCTGTCTGTCTGTCTGTCTGTCTACCATCTATTTATGTAGTACCTCCCTCTCAACAACCCTGTGATTTCAGTTTTATTATTATTCTCATTTTATAGATAAAAAGGGCTGAGGCTCAAAGAAGATAAGAGATTTGCCTATAGAGACACTGCTTGTTAAAAGTGGGAGCTTATATTCAAGCCCAAATAGTCTGATTCTGTGTGTATACATACATACATGCATGCATACATATATATACATACACATACATATACACACATATATATGTATATACACACATATATACATACATATATATGTATACACATACATACATACTCTAAAAGCACAGTGCATTAATGAAAAATTGGCTGGTATAAGTTGAAACATGAAAAATAAGGAATTGTGAAGGATACAATATTTATACCGATATATACCACACACACATATATGTATTAAATATTATATATGTATATATAAAACACAGAAACAGGTGTATACATGTGCATACATATGTCCTGCATGTATATATTATGTATGGCATAATATATTGTAGACATACATATAGCATATACATATTTAGTATTATTGAAGATTAAATATGATTGCTAAAGATAATAGATGTGGATATAATCGCTGGGTCACTCTTGTTTATCTTTTTAAAAATCTAAGAAATCCTGAGAAGTATTATGGGATTGGAGATGGACAAATATCCCAGTTTTCAATAGATCTTAGTTTCTTCAAAACATAGGCAAGTGAAGATGATTTTCATTCTTGGCAAAAATTTGGATTCTACTAATATGTGTTTTGGGGAAAGAGAAGAGGTGATTGTTGTGGGCCAGTATGGGTTCATCAAGGATGCTAATGCTGGAACAACCTTATTTTTATTTGTATTTTCTGATATTATTAGAGTGACACGAGAAGAATGCTATAGCCTTATTATTTCAGCAAGAACTATGATAAAAACTAACATGAGATTTTTATGGATAAAATGGAGATATGTGGGTCAGATTATGGTTTGGGTAGGAACATTTAGAACTCACTTAATTTCACATCATTTTTCATATATATTTGTCAATATTCATAATAGAGAAAAAACAGTTCACTGATTGTTCTTAAGTTGATGAATTTCTTCTCATATTTTTTTGCCATATCCAATCCAATTCATAAATGAAAGAGTTTAGTGTATCACCTATTGGCACAAAATGTGCCAAAATGACATTATACTTGTGAAATAAGAAGCCTCACAAAATGTGTTCATTGAGTTCTAGGTTCTTACTTAAGAGAGACAATAATGATATAGATCATAAATGTTACTGATGATTAATCTGTTTAATATAAAGGATACATTTATCCCAAACATAAGATTTTTTCCTTAAATATGAATAAGCATGAGGATAATATCTTATAAGTCTCTAATACTTTAACTATGAACAAAATATTTTGTTTACAACACTGAAGTGAAGAGAACTGAGTGAAAACCATATATATGGAATAAAAATAATCTTTAGAACATAAATATGTCTCGCAGTGACAATTTTTTAAAAAAATTTATATATTCCTAGTTTATATTCCTTTCTCTCTTGGTTATGTCCATCATGTCACACTGCTAAGCATTATTTTCCTTTCTTAAAGGGTGTTTGATTAGTAAATCAGAGGATATAGCCAATGTATATATTAGTTTCAGTCAATGTTTTGCAAAAATATAGCTTTTTTTTCAACTTTTTTACAAAATAGAACATATTGTTAGGATTCCATGGTTTTAATTTTGTCTGCCCCAGTTGCCTTTTTTTGAGACAATCTAAATATTTAAACACACTATAAAAATTGCAATGAAAACAAAATATAAAAAGTAAGACCAGTAGAATTTGAACTTGTGTGAATTTTGAACTTGTGAGTTCTTGGACATCTAAAATATTTTGAACTGAGAAAGAAAAATAATTGTTTATGACTAATGCAGAAATGTTAAATGCGATTGTACATTGATAACCTATTTCAGATTGCTTGCTGTTTTGGGGAGGGTGGAGAGAAGAGAGGGAGGGAAGAAATATTTGGAATCAGAAATCTTATAAAAACAAATGTTGAGGGGCAGCTAGATGATGCAGTGGATAGAGCACCAGCACTGGATTCAGGAGGACCAGAGTTCAAATCTGTTTTTAGAAACTTGACATTTACTAGCTGTGTGACCCTGGGCAAGTCACTTAACCCCAATTGCCTCACCAAAAAAAAATGTTGAAAACTATCTCTACTTGTAACTAGAAAATAATAAAATATTATTATGATCAAAAAAGAAAATAATTGTTTAATCTTGCTGTAAGTTTCTGACATTTGCTAGCAATGTGATCCCAGACAAGACCCTCTTGGTAGACAGTATATTTTGGGTGCACAGGGCAATTTTACGAGTTAGAGATAAAATGCCAACCTTAGTTGGTAGAGGTAGTTCCCTCAGCTAGGAGTTACCTACGCCAGTGAAATTTCAAGTCCAGTCTCTGGTGTTTGATGGAGGTAATACTTTTTGTTCATGACACTTGTATTGGCATACAACTATCCCTAGGCTTCACTTGATTATTATTCCCACAAGGTAACTACTGGTTGAATGAGGAAAAGGATGTCATTCTTTCTTTCTAATGGAGCAAGAGAATCATAAATCTTTGGGATTGTAAGGGATGCCCCACAGTGTTTTCACATAGTAGAACTTATTAAATATGTATCAAATTGAACTGACTTCAGAGATCATACCTGGGCTTGAACATAAATTCCTGAGAATTGGGCTTGCAATCCTCCAGAGATGGTAATGTGGCTACCTCACAAGACAACTCATTTTAATTTTGGACAGCTCTTATTCATAGGCATTTTTCTTTCCAAATCTATGACTTCCACTCATTGTTCCTAGCTGTGATTTCCGGGGCTTTACAAGAACAAGTATAATCTAAATCTTGTCCTTCCTGAACTCATAAAACATAATTTTGTGTCCCATCATCATCCTTGGTGCCTTCCCCTGGGCAAAATCGTGAGTGAAACCAACTTCATTAAAATAAATACTTGTTTCTTTAATGAGTTTGAATGTTTAACCTACTAAGGAAATTCACAGGAACAATTTTGAAAAACCCCTCTTTTTCTGCCTGATATGAAATTATATATTTTTATGGGCTATGCATTGTTACTCTTTCCTTCCTTTTATTTGTTAGTTTTCTTCCTTTTCAAATTTAGAGAAGAATCATAATGTTCTCATGGGATTTAGAGATAGAGATCTAGTATCTGAGATCACTGTTGAATCCCTTCATTTTTGAGACAAAACACCTGATACCCAAGGAGGTTAGGGACTTGTCTGTGGTTGCATAACATGGAAAGTGAGGCTAAACAAGTAATTCTCTAGATATGACAATAATATTTATTAGTCACGTTATGCGACTACAGAGGAGTCCCTAACATCCTTGGGTTTCAGGTGCTTTTAGCAGGGATTCACAAAGTAGGAATCGATGAAATATACCTTTAACTCTATTGATAGAGAAGGTTTGGAATTTCTTATCTTTTCTGTCTTTATACTGAGTTTATGAGTCAGAATGCCTCTGAATCTTCCATTCTGCTCCTGGATATTGCTTGGAAGCCTAAAGTCCTCTGGGAGACTCAGTATAGAATGCTGAGACATTAAATTTTTTAAGTAACTGAAATGTATTATTAACTCTGATTTGGCTTAATCTCCTATGGGAAATCTTTATTGAGAGGTTTGTAAGACATGCAACAAAGCTGAGAGTTCTCTCATTCATGCGTGCATGCATTCATTCATTCATTCCTGGAAATATGTCTTTCTAGTCAGAAATTTATGTATGTGCCAGGGATTGAACTTAATGGGTTCTTGGGTCCCTTACCATTTTGGTTGTCTATGATTTTGATCCTGTAATTCTTCTTGATCTAATTTTGAGAAGAGTCAGAAAGAATTCAAGCTAAAGAAACATGATGAAGTTTCATGATAGAAGTCACAATATCCTTACCAGCCATATCTTTATTTGAGAAATTTTCATACCTTTCATGTTAGGGCCACTAGAATTAGAAAGCTCCTGACCCTGAAGATGAGTCATTGAGTGCAGCTGACGTTTGATAAGTCTTAGATTTCTAATAATGTTTTCTGATTACTCATCTTTCTAAGCCTGTCTGAAGCTGAGACTAGCAGTTTCTATCTTGAGGGGAAATGGCATTTCCTATTTATTCTGCTCAGGAAATGCCCTGCTAAGTATTTAGGGTCATAGGAACAGTTTTAGAATTGGAGAGGACCCCAGATGCTATCTAATCAAACAAATGAGATATAGGGAGCTGTCAAACAAATGAGATATAGATATAGTCAGACTGAGATATAAGGATAATAAATAATTCATCCAAGTCACACAGGTAGGAAGTATCAGAAGGGGGATTTGAACCCCAAGTCCTCTAACTATAAAGACAGTGAGCTTTCTGAGTATATGATTGTATCAGATATATATTTGAAAGCTAAAAGCATCATGTTGCACAACTGCATAATTGATATTGTGGTTCACATGGGCTTCATAAAGTGTTTTCTCAGGCCTCTGAAAGAGTACAGGATTGTGGCCAGGTATAATGAACTCAGAGAGCACAGGGATTTTGGCTCACGCAAGGGGAAAAAAAAAGTGGAAGATTTTGGTTTGTGTTTTAACAGCATGGATCTGCTCCCAGTATCTTGCCCCTCCCCCTCCCCCAAACATCCATCATTTAGAATATTGATATATCCTTGAATTTCCATGTATCTTTTCATTCAATAGTCCTTCCATCCACCCTGAACTACCTTTCAACATTTGCAATTTTTATGAGCATAATTATAACTGTGTGATATACTAGCCAAGCTAAAATATTGTAGCCAGTTCACTGGCATATTCCCGTTTGCTTAACTTATGTGCACCTTAGACAACTGACTGGCCTAGTTCTCAGATCCCTAGCTTTGAACTTCAATGAAAGAAACCTCATGTATAACACAGACTGCCTGAAGCTCCAAGGTCTGCTGTCTACTGCAATGAATGTGCAGCTTGATTCTAGCATCACTGCCTCATTATCTAAAGGAGTTGGGAAAAGGAGAAAGAGAGCCTAAGAGAGTGAAATAGAGGGAGACAGAGATGATAGAACTTCCTGGTTTCCCTAGAAGGGACACAGATCAAGATGAAGTTCATGGCTCATTATAGCCACCTCAATAGAATGAATATCACTCATTCCATTTGTGAAGTATATATCCATCCTAGGTAACATGAAGAGATATTGAACCTATGAACTTTTCCCCCTCTGACAATATTCCTTCAAATTTTTTTAAAGTATTCTAACTTTTTTTGAGGCAATTGGGGTTCAGTGACTTGTGTGGGGTCACACAGCTAGTAAGTAACTGAAGCTGGATTTGAACTCAGGTCCTCCTAACTCCAGGGCTGGTGATCTATCCACCGTGCTACCTAGTTGCTCTTCTAAGTATTTTCAAGAAGAAATTAAGAACTTTAAAATATTTTCTTTTTCTTTTGTCCTGGTTTCCCGCAATGTTGCTTAAGAAGCAACTTATGATTCCCAGGAAGTAGTGATAGAATTAGATGAGCATGGAAAGACAAAATAAGATGATGGGCCGGCTCAGAAAATAAAGGAAGAGAAAATATACAAGCAAAAACCAAAGCAAACAAACCCTCAATTCTTCAAAGAGTACTTTTGTATAATTCAATTTTTAACAGCCCAAGAAGATTACTTCATGCTTCATAGAAACACTTGAAAATACTAAGAATTTTTCCTTTTAAAAATAAGCTGGGGGGCAGCTAAGTGGCACAGTGGATAGAGCACTGGCCCTGGATTCAGGAGGACCTGAGTTCAAATCCAGCCTTAGACACTTAACCATTACTAGCTGTGTGACCCTGGGCAAGTCACTTAACCCCAATTACCTCACACAAAAAAAGAAAAGAAAAAAAAAAGCTGGGGCGGAGGGAGCAGCTAGGTGCCACAGTGGATAAAGCACCAGCCCTGGATTCAGGAAGACCTGAGTTCAAATCCGGACTTAGACACTTGACACTTACTAGTTGTGTGACCCTGGGAAAGTCATTTAACCCTTATTGCCCTGCAAAAAACCCCAAACAAACAAACAAAATACACACACAAATAATTAAATACATAAATGAAAATGAGTTGGTTTATTTTTTCAAATGGGGGAGTCAAGAAAACTTGGGTTCAAATCTTGCCTCTTGCAACTTTGTGCATCACCACTTCTAAATGTACTAGCTCTCTCCCTACATCTACAAAATTTCTAGAAGGTATCAATTTGCATTAGTAAGAGGATTCCTCTCTCAGATATTTCCTACAATAATAAAAGCACAAGTTCTTTTTTTTTTAAATGGGAATGCTGGCATAAATTTGTAATCTCTGTTGCTTGGGGAGCTGAGGATCCCTTCACTTTCAGAGTTCTGAGTTGAAGTAGGGTTAAAGTTGAATGGATGGGGGCCAGCTAGGTGGCACAGTGGATAAAGCACTGGCCCTGGATTCAGGAGGACCTTCAAATCCTGACTCAGACACTTGACACTTACTAGCTCTGTGACCTTGGGCAAGTCACTTAACCTTCATTTCCCCTCCAAAAAAAAAAAAAAGTTGAATGGATGTCTGGACTAAGTCCAGCTCCAATAGAGTGATTCCCATTACCCCAAGGAAAAGCCAACTAGACCAGGTTCAAAATGGAGCAAGTCATAACTCCCTTGCCAATCAGTAGTAGGATTCGGTTGGTGAGTGGAAGTGAGGGATGAGTACTTCTAGCCTCAGTGAGATAAAAAAAAGTATGTCTGTATTTTAGTTTAACATATCGGAGTTGAAGATTATGAGCTATGCTCTTTTTTTTTTCTAACCTACATCTGTCTACTTAGAGAGATTCTTCTGAAATAAATAGGATTCCACAAACTAAAGGGGTCTATGGGATATGAAGGAAGAAGACAATCTAGCCTTCTAATATTTGATGGCTTATAAAAGTATTCCACAAGAATCCCAATTGTATAGGGCATTAAAATTTATACATGTACAAAACCTTCTAATATCTCACAGTCATTTATTCTGAAGAATGAGTAATGTGGCAAAATGGCCAAATGTATGTTCTTGACTGTCAGTATGCAGGCTTAAGATGTTTTTAATGGATCATAAAGACCTTAATAGATAATAAAATTAAAAGTTGTTAGAACTGGAGAATGAGACAGAATGAAATTAATCATTAAGTGCTTAATGTTTTTGGTTTTAACTAAACCCTTTATTTTGGGAGATGTAGAGGAAGATAATGTAATATTAGAATTTTAGGCCTCTGGTCAAAGAGTTAGGCAACAGATTTAATGGACAATATAAAAAAAAATCTCTGATGATCTTGCTGCCTCTTCTAGATCACTGCCAACTTAGCATATGTGGGTATTTCCCTCCTCAGATTTCTTATAGCACTTTACCCAGACCTCTCCTTTACGTTTACTACAATCTCCCATATATATCACAATTATTTGACTACATGCCTTTCTATATTACATTAAAATATCCTTGAACACTGGGGCTAAATCATAATGATCTTTACGAATGGTTAATACAGTGCCTTGAATCTAATCAACACAAGGATCATAGATTTAAAATGAAACATACCTTAAGGAACCATCTAGGCTATTTTTTTTTTCATTTTACAAATGAAGAAAATTAGGTTACGTGGCTTGTCCAAGGTCATATAATCAGTGAAGTCCAGAGGCAGGATTTTGACCTGTGTCCTCTGACTCTGGTGCCAGTGCTCTTTCTACTATACTAAATTGCCTTGAATTGAATTGAACCTGGCCACTACAGAATACAAAAATGAAATGTAAAAGGTTGAAGGAAGCAAAAAAGAAATAAAAATCAACTAGACACAGTGCCTGGCACCTATTAAGCACAATAAATGCCCAGTGCTTTGTGAATGGTGATATGGCTAGGCACTATGCTGGTTGAATGAAAAGTGCTGGATCTCCCCAATCACCATTAGTTTCATTTTTCAGCTTCATCTGTCTCTTCCTGATCCCATTTGGGGTTTTCTTGGCAAAGATACTGGAAGAGTTTGCCATTTCCTTCTCCAGCTCATTTTATAGATAAGGAAAAGAGGCAAACAGTTTAAGTGACTTGCCTAGGGTCACACAACTTGTAAGTGTCTAAGGCAAAATTTGAACTTGGGGGGGATAAATCTTCCCAACTCCAGGGGCTGTGCTCTATCCACTATGCCACTAAGCATAATCTCACCATGGCCCAGAAGTCACATAATAAGTATAATAGCTAGCATTTTTCTAACACTTTAAGGCTTGCAAAGTGTTGTTTTTTACATTTTATCTTAATTGATCCTTCTAACAACCCTGTGAGGAAAGGGCTATTATTATCCCTATTATGTTAGTGAGAAAACAGAAACTGACAGAAGACATTGACAAAAGGTCAATAATCTGTATACATGTCTGAGGCAGAATCTGAAAGTTAGGTTTTCTTGATTCTATGCCCACCAGTACTCTATGCAGGTTCTACCTAGTTGCCTAATCCATGACAATACTAGGTTGATAAAACAGATCTTGATAACTCTTTGTGAAAATAGCCCTTTATCTGGACCTGAGTTGGAGAGCTGGATCAGGACAAGATGTCAGACAAAACAGTTTATTATGGGGGCAGCTAGATGGTGCAGTGGATAAAGCACCGGTCCTAGAGAACCTGAGTTCAAATGTAACCTCAGACATACTTGACACTTACTAGCTGTGTGACCCTGGGTAAGTCACTTAGCCCTCATTGCCCAGCCAAAAAAAAAAAGAGTTTTTTAAGGCGCTGGGTGCTGGCACCTTTTAGAATTATGTTTTTTGTTTTTTGTTTTTTTTTTTAGTGGCAGCTAAGCCCAAAGATAGTGTAAGAATAAGCAACTGAGGGGCAGCTAGGTGGTGCAGTGGATAAAGCATCAGCCCTGGATTCAGGAGGATCAGAGTTCAAATCTGGCCGCAGATACTTGACAATTACTAGCTGTGTGACCCTGGGCAAGTCACTTAACCCCAATTGCCCCCCCCCAAAAAAAAAAGCAACTGATATATACACTTGGTTGAAAGTCATAGGATCTCATCATTCTAGAGCTCTAAGGCACATGATAAATCATCTCATTTAACCCCTCTAGCCTCATTTTGTTTTGTTTTGCTTTGTTTTGTTTTTACAAGTGAAGAAACCAGAGAAGTTAAATTTTCTTGGGATAATTCTAAGACAATCCAGGTAGTAAATGGGAAGATTGGGACTTGAACTCACATCCTTTGGCACCAATTCTATTATTATTTACTCTATGCAAGTTGTAGAATAAAGTAAAGAATACTTGAAATATTTACATTAATTTGGGTTGAATGATTTAAATGAAGCAAGAAAAAAAACTATAGATGGGAATTGCGAATTTCAATCTCTAGTAGCCATTTTTAAATACATGGAAATTAAGCAATGTAGGCAGCTCCATACACTGTATCCATTGCAGAATCAGAGATAGAATTTTTTTCCCTAAGTCCTGGTATCTATTCCTCCCACTGTCTCCCTGAAGTATGGAGAAGTGGACTTATTATTTTCTTAGTCTAGAATGAAATGTTGAGTTTCTCAAATCACAGTTCTTAGACTAGTTCATTTTCAGCAGAAATTTAACTTCCCAGGGCTCCTAAGAGAAATCAATAATCTGCAAGGAAAATGTTTTCTTTCAAGAAGGCAAACTTGAACACTTCTCTGCCAAAATTGGGAGAAGAGGTAGACAAAAATCTCCAAACTCTCCTTTCTGAATTTAATTGCAGAAAGGATTCCCATAAATCTTTGGTGGTGGGGAGTGGGGGGAGCAGTGAGAGAGGAAACAATTGAATTCAACAATCCGTGAATTTTAAAAAAGAGAAAATTTTCAAAGGAATGTAAAAGTCTCTAGTGTCAGAATTATTTACAGTTTCTTACCCAGCTCATGCTATCCACTTCAAAGACCATTGGTTTAGTTGAAATGTTATCCACCTAGGGAAGCTGGGCTTAACCCTCTTGTCAGATTCAAGGGAATATGGAGATTAACTTCTTGTCCAAGTTATAGAGTGCAAGAAGGCCATGAGCTGTAGTCAAAACATAGCTACACAGAAGCTGTTAGATTCTGTGTCTTGTCAAGGCAATCATATTTTTCTCTGGCGTGTGATTTTTCTTTTACTTCTGGAGGATTACTCAGAAAATCTGGGTAAATTGTAATTTTGGCACTTCAGATTGATATAAACTGTTATGGTGTTTTGGCAGTCTAAATCATGGCAAGTATATTACTAATAGTTTGGCTTACTCATTCTATAGGTTTGGCTTGAAGCACAGTCTGTTTCTGTCTTCTTGCTTGAATTGAATAGTGAATTGGCTTTCTGGGAAATTATATTGAAACATTCAAATCTCCACTATGAAGTCTTCATGAAGCAGGAGCAGACACTCAGAATGATATTACCAGCTAGAATAATTTTTTAAAAACCATATATGAGGGCAGCTAGGTGGTGCAGTGGATAAAGCACCGGCCTTGGATTTAGGAGTACCTGAGTTCAAATCTGGCCTCAGACACTTGACACTTACTAGTTGTGTGACCCTGGGCAAGTCACTTAACCCTCATTGCCCTGCAAAAAAAAAATTTTTTTTTAAATATATATGTGTGTGTGTGTGTGTGTATTTATTTTTACAAGAATGTATTCCCTCTCCCTCCCACTGCTTCTTCCAATTAAGCAATTTTAAAAGAAAACACTCCAACAAATATGCATCATCCAGCAAAATAAATTGACACTTTGTCCATGTCCAAAAATGTTCATCTTATTCTGCATTTTAAAATAGTTTATTACATCTCTGGAATGGGGGTGGGGTGGGGAATGGATTGCTTTGTCTTCATTCCTCTTGATTCATGGATTATTATTATTATTGCGCAGATCAGAATTCCAAAGTCTGTCAAAGTTGTTTTTCTTTATGAGATAGACCACACAATTTTGTTATTAATTTTCCTTCCTATTCCTTGGATTCCAATAGTTTTTACCACTGAATGCAGGTCCTCTAACTCTATAGTTCATGCTCATTCTACTGTCTGAGGTTCCTCGCCAAGGTGAGAGGGAATTGAAAGCTGGAAAGGTGTTTAGTCACATTCTAAAAGCCAATATAATCAATTATGGAGCATCTTAGTGACACAAAAGATAGAATATTGGCCTTAGGGTCAAACCTGGCTTTGGATACATACCAGTGACCTGAGCAAGTCACTTGACTGCTCTCCACCTCAGTTTCCCCATTTGTAAAATGGGGGAAACAATAGCACTCATCTCCCATGGTTTATGTGAAAATGAAATGAGATATTTCTAAAGTGCTATATAAATGGTAGTTATTATTATAACTAACTAATGCTTTTAGAAATTAAAAAGTAGGGGTACCTAGATGGCGTAGTGAATAGAGCACTAGCCCTGGATTCAGGAGGACCTGATTTTAAATCCAGCCTCAGACACTTAACATTTCCTAGCTGTGTGACCCTGGGCAAGTCACTTAACCCCAATTGCCTCACAAAAAAAAAAAGAAAGAAAGAAAGAAATGAAAAAGTAATAGTCTTGGGGGCAGCTAAATGGCGCAGTGGTTAAAGCACCGGCCCTGGATTCAGGAGTACCTGAGTTCAAATCTGGCCTTAGACACTTAACACTTACTAGCTGTGTGACCCTGGGCAAGTCACTTAACCCCCATTGCCTGCAAAAAAAAAAAAAAAAAAAAAAAAAAAAGTAATAGTCTTCCAGACTAATACACTTTAGCTTTAGCTACTTTGGACCATGCCATATTTTTATCATCATCCTTCCAGAGGCCCAATGAGAAAACCTGTCAGGAGCACTATACCCAATTATTTGATATCTGCACATACAAATGAATGATCTTGTACCTCTTGGTCACTTTCAAACTTTTAGAATGAACCTGCCTTGTCAGTGGATTTCTAAGGTTCTGATGCCAGCACACGTAGAAGTCCCAAACTAAGATGCTGTCAATTGCTGCACTTTATCGAGTTTCATGCCTGTTGCCTAAAATAAACCCGTCCCCTGGAAAGTCCAGCCACCCATGCCAAAGATGTAGTGATAGAGGTACTTGCTGAGCAAGGATACCCGGTTACAGGGACCCGCTGCCTTCTGCCAAGTGTTTTTCTTCCTAATGTTAAAAATGTGCAGGTATTCCATCTGGTATAATCTCATTTAGATTGTAAAGGTAAGGGCAAGTTTATTCGCGGACATCAAGTAAAATGGAAAGCTTGTCTGGTGTACATATTTGAGTGTTTGGCCCTTCAGGTGCATCACAGCCACCATCATTAGAATGCACATATCTTCAGAGCCTTGCCAAGTAATGTTCTGAATGTCAATATGTTAACTTTCTCTCTTCCTTTTGGAGAGCACTCTGCTCTTGTGGCTCATACCCCATATAATGGAAGTATAACCACTGAAACTGTGTCTTTTAGAGTGAGTCATCTGTTTAGTTTTCTTTCCTCTTGTTAACTCAGATTCTTGGAGCAATGAAAGACATACCCAGTGTTATAGATATTCACATCTCTAAGCTTTGAAAATCATTGAGCACTGACAAGGAAAATGGAAATTAATTTTGTAATGATATTTTATGACAGAATACGGAAAGATCATATACCCTAACTTCTTGCAAGGATTTAGAGATAGAATTATAATAAAATCATTTATTATTATTGTTATTATTATTATTATTAATGAGGAGGAGTAGGAGGAGAAGTAGGAAGAGGAGGAAAAGGAGGAGAAACAGCTAGCATGTATGTAAAGTTTTAAGGCTTGCAAAGACCTTTATATATATATATCTTCTTATCCTAATAAAACATTAGGAGGTGCATGCTGTTAACTCTGTTTTATCCGTGAAAAAACTGAGGCAGACAAAGGTTAAGTGACTTGCCCAGGAATGCTTACTTAATAAGTGTTTGACCTGAATTTGAACTCAGGCCTTCCTGACTCTAGGTATAGCACTCTGCCTATTGAACCATTTAACTGTCTAAAATTGGAGGTGACCTCAGAGACCATCTAGCCCAACCCTCTTATTTTATAGATGAGGCAAATGCATGGATGACTCACACAAGGTCACATAAGTGGCAGACATCTGAAGGGGGATTTGAATGCAGGTTCTCTTCAGAGCCAGTGCTCTGTGTTAAAATACCCTCTACATAAATTATTAATTTGATCCTTGAGGTATCTATAATAATCTTTTTTAAAACAGATGAGCAAAATTGAGTTATGCAGGGTCAAGTGACTTTCCCAGGGTCACATAACTAGTGTCTGAGGCCAGATTTGAATGCAGGGCTTCTTGACTCCAAGCCCAGCACACTATACATTATACTATTAGCTGCCTAATGCTAGTAATACAGCATTAGTACAAGAAGATACCATAAAGATCACATAGACCAATCCTTTCATTTTAATGATGAGCAAACTGAGGTCAAGGGAACCCAAGTCACTTGCTCCATATCACATATATAGTGGAAGATCAGGGACTAGAATTTAATTTTCTTCAATCCTATCAGGATACATTTTGACTAGAAAAAGATATAGTTTGAAATTATTAGTTGTTACTGGTGTAATATGACTTGATATACAAATATTCACCAATTAGTGCCTAAGGGAGACAGCAAAGTGAGTATATACCTTCCTTATCTCTACATCTCCCACATTCTTACTTCAAATTTCTCAAGACATTCATTCTCTGATAACTTCTCATCTTATCTCTCCATAGCTTCATCTCACTTCCCATTTCTCTCATAGAAGTATTTTTGTTGTTTTTTTTAAACCGATATATATATACATATATATGCATACATATATATGTGTATAGATATGTATATACCAGTTAAAAAAACAAACAGGGATATATATATATATATATACCTGACAACACACTGCTTTACTATCCAAATATTTGCTCAAACAGACTTTCGGTGATCGTGGTTGATCTATTTCTCTGAAGGACATTTAGTTACACTTCTAGCAGGTGGACACTTGAAATTTCCAACAATATTTATATCATCATATATTCTGCAATCTGTTGTATCTAAATCAGGCAGCACCATTTTGGACAGAGCTTACAATAGCCAGGATTGTGCATTGCTAAGTTTAATATTGTAACCTGAGAGACAACATCCAGTATCCTGCTTGGTTTTAGGGACCACCTGACATTAAATGATTATTAAAAAACAAGTGTATTGACTCTAGTCTGGCACTAAAATAATCCTGTTTATACTTTGGGAAGGTCACACATTATACATTAGGAACATCATGTATGCCATAGTTTTGCAACACAATATATCAACATTGGAAAGGACCATCCGAGACTGATATAACTCACATCTATGTAGTGCTTTAAGCGTTTGCAAAGTGCTTTACAAATAGTATTTCATTTTATCCTTACAACAACCTGGGGAGGCAGTATAGGTGCTATTATTATCCCCATTTTATGGATAAGGAAACAGAGGCAGGCAAAGATTAAATGAGTTGCCCAGTGTCACACAGTAGTAAATATCTGACATTGGATTTAAACTCAGGTCTTCATGACAACAGGTCAAGAGCAAGAATCTCTCCTGTAACAAACAACAAACAAGAGCAAGAATCCTTCCCATAAAGTCCTCAAGTGTGTATCGGATATCTAGTCTTTACTTGAAGATCCATGAAGAAGAATCCTCTTCACTAGACAACTCTAGTTATCTTAGATATCTCTAAGTGTTAGAAAGTTGTTTTTTTTTTCCTGCATTAGTCATATTGTGAAAGAAGAATCAGAACACAAAGGAAAAACCTCAGAAAAGAAGGAAAAAAACCAGGCCCAAAGTAGAAATAGTACGGTTCAATCTGCACTCATAATCCACGGTTCCTTTTTCTGGATGTTGAAAACTTTTTCTATCATAAAGTTATTTGAAATTGTTTGGGATCATTGCACTGCTGAGAAGAGTCATTCACCACTGTTCATCACACAATGTTGCTGTTACCATGTACAATGTTAGAAAGTTGTGTGTGTGTGTGTGTTTATCCCCTTTCATTGAGTCAAAATTTCCCATTCGGTAATATCTACCCTTGGCTCCTTGTTCTGTCCTTTGGAATCAAGAAGTCTTATCCCTCTTCCTGTATCCTCCCAGTCCCCTTCCTAAAGGTACTCTGCATTTGTTTGACATTGTTTTTTATAATGAAAGGCCTAGAACAGAATACTAGAACTAATAAATAGATGTATAAAATAATTTTACATATAAAATATATTCACATATATACATAAAAGTGTCTAATGGTAGCCATATCTAGGGTGGGGGGAGGGAAGAAAAAAAATTTACACAATAACATTATTATATATTTAGAAGGAATAGCAAGTTGTTCATAGTAGATTTGCATTTTCATGTTCAATCATTTTTATTGTACTGTGTTATAGAAATGCTTGCTTTATTCTATAATTAAAAAAATAAAAGCTAAATTTAAAAAAGAACTGAATACAATACTTCATATGTGGTCCAACCACAGTTGAGTATAGTATGACTGTCATATCCATGGTTATAGATATAATGCCTTTTTCACCCTTTGAAAAATAAATGTATACATATATATTATATTATATCTATGCATATATGTTTGTATATATATACACACTATATGTGAGTATACATGTGTGGATACTTATTTAAGGCTTATTAATTTCAACATAGCTCCAAGTTCCAAATTGTCCTTTCAAGAACAATATCTCAGAGCACTTTGGAACTAAAATAAAATCATTTTATATCCACAAGACAAGAGACCTTAAAAGCAAATTAGTTAATTTTCATATCAAAGGATCCTATATGTTAATTATGTCATTGGGCCAAAGTCAGCTTTTTAAGTGCACATTCACACCAGAACTTGACTGTGCACTGCAAGAGAAAAAAAAAGTCTAAAAATTCTAATCCCGTAAATAAATAATATCCTTTTCATCAAAATAAGTACAAAGATCTTTACCAGGAGATTTTTATGGGTAGATGATTGTCCAATTGATTTCTTCAAGATATAAGGATATCAGTTGCACTAAACAGATAACATCCAATGCCCCCAGAAAATGAAGACTCTAAATTTTAGAAAGGTTAATAGTTGCCAATCTTCATTGTTATGGTGATATTCTTCCCTGTCCCTCCTCCATTTATAAGCTTCTATAATTTTAATCATCTTCTCTATATGGCTCTCCCTAATCTCTCCCTGAGCTTTAGTAGCAGATCACCAATTGTCTATTGGAAATTTCAAACTGGATATCTTAGAAAAATCTCAAACTTCAACACATCTAAAACTTAACTCATTATCTTTCCCCTTAGAACCCACCTTCATTCCAAACTTCCCTTTTCTCTTGGTGGCCTCACCAGTCGGCCGATCTCCTGTGTTCATAAATCTGAATGTTATCCTTTTCTTCTCACTTTCCTTGTCTTCATATACCTCATAGATAGTTAACAAATGTTGCTGTTTACCATTCCCCTTCCTGCCCTTCCCAACATCCTTCTCATCCAGTTACCCCTTTTCTCCACTCACACAGCTATCACCTTTGTTTAGATACTCATCCCCTCTCACCTACATTATGAATGGCAGCAGTCTTCTTTGGTCTTTTTACCTCAAATCTCTTACCATTCCAGTCCATCCTACCAATTGCTTTCAAAGTGCCCATCCGACCATGTTATTCCATTTACTCAGTAAACTCCAGTTTGCCTCTTAAAAAAAAAAAAGAGAAAAAAGAAAAAAATGCATTTTTTAGACTTGGCATCCCTGATCCCAGTACTTACTGATCAGCATATGAACTTTGACCTGCTCTATTTCCAACCTGAGCCAATTTCCTGCCGCCCATATTAATACTAAATTTAATATGGACCCCATATCATCATAGCCCCCGTTAGTTCAGAACTCTGAACCTGAGAGATCTGCCAACCCTAATCCTCCCAGTTTGCTGCCATTACTGGGGTGTGGTTTCATGTCAAACTTTTACAGCCCTTCGCAGCCCAGCTACAACCTTGCTTTCCTTGTACACGGCTCTCTCTTCTATCCCCTGTGATCCTGATATTCACACAGGAAACACAGTCTCTGTTTGCTGTGCCTTCCACTGTCCACCGTCTTTTATGTCAGACATATTTCCTCCTCACTTCAGCTTTATGGCATCCTCTTCTTCTTCCAAGATGAAATATAAGCACCACATTTTGAGTGAAGCCTTTCCTGGTCCTACCAACTGCTAATGCCCCCCTGCCCATGTCTTGTATTTACTCTGTATTTGTCTGATATACTCTGTATATGTCTGAGATTAAATATTATTACTGCATTGAAAAGGGATATTTATGAAAAAGAGAACATGTATATTTATATATAAATATTCATAACATATTTATCCATACAGGAATACATTGGATATAAGTATGTTCAATATATTTGTGTATATGCACACATATATATGTAAATGCATATATATGTACATATATGCACACACGCACACCGATAGGAATTAGTACACATTGTACCAGAACAGTGGAAGAAGAATGCCCATCTCTCTGTTGTTTGTAATTTTGTGATGGTCTCTCTTGTTCGTCTGCCACTTCAGATATATTCATTTCTAAATATGAGCTTTGGCTTATGCAGTAATAGAAGGGATTTAGGCTGTTCCTTGGGGATCTTTGTGCCTATTCTTATTGTCGCTGGTACTCATTGTGTATTAAACTTTGGGGGTCTTTTGGATTTGAAGGACTAGAAATGTTTTCATCATTTAGGGCTCATCAGAATATTTTTTGTGTTGATTTTTGTGCTAATTTTGTACCTATAGAGTTGAATATTTGCATGTATCCATTGATGGATGGCTTGGGCCACCGTTGTGAGAAATAGTCCTATGTTCTATTTGCTGAAGATCTGATATAATTACAAGTACTTTATTAATTATGCCTCAAGATAGAATGCTTTGCCAAAAGCCAACTTTTCCATTTTGTCACAAAGGCTAGTAAATGGAAATATTTCAGAGTTGACTTTGTTTTCACATTTTTCACTAAGGTTGCTTCTTCTCTCCTCCGTCTCAGTTCCCTTTTATGTGCTTTTTATCCCAATTAGAATATAAGGTCCTTGAGGGCAGGGACTATTTTTCTTTTTGCTTATATTTGTATTTTGAACACAATACAGTGCCTAAGTGGCACATAGAAAGTGGTTAATCAATGATTGTTTTCTTGACTTGAATTACCATAGAGATGAGGTTATTGTTATGGTTCTGTTAATAAGAATGAATGTTGGGTGCCCTATTAGTTAAAACTAAAGAACAAGTATTGCATATCATAGGTAAGTTGAAATTTTGGGAATCAATTTTATTGGAAAAGGAGAGGGAGGGAAGTAATTTGATTATTTCTATACCATAATAACAAGAAAGAACATGGCTCTTGGCTACAACAATATCTTTGTCTTTCTTTAATTAACTCACTGAATTTGACTGGATCTACAAATAACAGATGGTTTAGTGGTACCAAATCACAGTTTACCATCTGCTTCTCATATATATAATTTGTAGGAATATATAGAAAAAGAAAATATCTGAGAAATCTTTAGTATAGTTAGAGTTAGCTATTCAGAGGGACTTAGGACATTTGAAGAAATTAAATTTAGTATTGAAAAATAATGTTGAATTAACCTAAGCAAAATTTCTTTAATGACTGATGGTGTGTTATGCATTATTTGGTTCTAGGAAATTTTCTACTGCCAAAACTTACAGTGAGTTTAGAATACTTGATTTGATGCATGTGTAAGCTGGTCAAGGAGGTATATTTATTTAAATAGTTTCATCACTCTATCCTGATAGACACTCCCTCCACCGCCATTATTATTAGATTTAACATTATACGAATAAAATAACTGACATTTTTAAAGTTTATGGTTCATTACTTTGGAGCTGTGGAGGTCTTTCACTATATTAATTACTGACTCAGCTATAGCTTTTGCTTTTTTTGTTTGTTCTTTTGGTGAGGCAATTGAGGTTAAGTGACTTGCCCAGGGTCACACAGCCAGTAAGTGATAAGTGTCTGAGGCCGGATTTGAACTCAGGTCCTCCTGAATCTAGGTCCGGTGCTCTATCCACTGTGCCACCTAGCTGCCCCCAGATATACTTTCAAAGGTTTATTTTGGAAGCGAATTTTTCAGTTTTGCTTGCTCTTAGATGACAGTATAACTAATCATAGCCATAACAATTATTGTTTATGTAATGATATATGGAACAAAGTACTTCCTTGAAAATAATCCTGTGAGGCAAGTGGTTGTAAATATTATTATCCTTATTTTCCAGATGAGAAAACTGAGGCTTATAATCTATGTATCTTTGGTCAAATCATTTGGCCTCTTTGGGGTTACCTCCTTTACAATATGAAGTGGTTATACTAAAAGATCTCAAAGGTCCCTACTTACTCAATCCTATGCTTCAATAAGCTCATAGAAATTAAATGACTTTTAATCAATGGTGAGTAAAATAGCCGTGGTGGGATTTGAACCCTGTCTTCTGACATTCAATTCCATGGCACACCCTTTCTATTTATTCTGCTGATTTCTAGAGGATAATTTGAGTAGGATAGCTTAAATATTTTTAAAATGGTAATATTCCCTATCCCCTTAATGTTTGTTCCACAGCCAAGTGGGCTACTTAAGTTATTGGAATAAAAAATGGTCTTACTGAGGCCTATACAAAAGGATTAACTTCCATTTCAAATGGTATGCATTATGTACCAAGGAATTCAATTAGCTTTGCATTGAGAAAAAAAAAAGTTTTGTTTTTGTTTTTGATCACCAGATCTTTTTGTTTATTTGTTTTTGATCCCCTACTCTTGGTCTGCCTGCCATCTTGGAAATGTGAGCTACTGGTTTCAAGAGTGACTGAATAAGAGAATATGGGTAATTCCACTCAAATTTATTCCCTTATTGGAAAAGGGAGAACCATCTACAAATATTTCAATTTCCTTCACATATGTATGACAATATATATATTTTTTAAATCAAAGGTACATGTGATTCTAGATTTCCAGTTAGTTGCCTTGAGAAGGCTATGACTCCATATCAAATTCAGAGTTTAGTTTTCATTTCCATGACAACTTACAGGTCATAGAAGCTATTTATACGAATAAACTCAGAGCAAGATAGAAAACAATTGAACCCTGAATACAACTAAGTATGTATTACAACAGTGCCTTTGTTGAGATTGAATAAGATTTCTTTTAAGAAATTATCCTTCCTAAACTATGGCCTTCCAATGTGCCCTTACATCCTGGCAAAGGTCAAGAGAGAGATAAGGCTTGGCATTCACTCTTAGATCCTCTCCCTCTGTGGAGGGTATTTTTTAAAAGTTCCTGCCATGCAATCTGGGCATCCATGTCATGCTGTTTGTGTGGGAGGACACCCACTTTCCCAAGTGGTATGTTGTTGATGCCAGTAGCAGGCAGCTGCCTCTGCACTCTGAATTTTATAACTCCACTCAGACTTCAAATGCGAAATCGGAGGCACAGTGAAACCAATGTGATAACAGATATCTGTCAAATGAGACAGTCAGATAAGAAGGATATAAAGGGAGGGAGAACAGTGATGAGAAGGTGTGAAAGATTGGAAAAGGATCAAGTGGTAATAACTTAGTGGGATAGAGCCACAGCCAAACAATTTCCTCCTCCCCCTAAAACATGGGTTAGGATGTGTTTGTTTGCTTTTTTTCCTTGATAGGTGACAAAGTTGTATCTGGGACTCAGTTTGCTCAGGGGGATACAGTTTCTTCAATACAGCTTCCTGGCAATCTCTGGACTTCTTTGATTTGACTTCTGGTTATGAAATAAAAAATCCAACCTACATGTGGAGTTGGGGTCCTAGAGAATTGATGTCTCAAGACCAAGGAAATGGCCAGATTCTGCCCTACAGACCAAATACATTTTCATATGGAAATAATTGGAGGGTGAGTCAGGGAGGAAGGAAATCTACTTAAGTTAAAAGTATCTTTGTGGAATATTCTCCGTCTGGTATGATTGAATAGGCCTTCTTTTGTTAAAAGTTGAATGACCTCTGAGGTCCCCATTTCATTCCAACAGGCCTACCCATTATTCTAAGACAAGTTATGATCCTACTTTTTTTTGAAGCCCCTAGAGTTTGAGTGGTAGGAAAAGGATTTTTTTTAACTGACCCATTCTTCTATACCTTCCACAGTGGTCATTTTCTTTTTCTATTTTTTTAATGAGCTGCCTCTAGTTAAAGGAAAAATATTAAAGAAAGGATGGAACACTTAATGGATTAATTGAGCTGATGTAAATGTCCCATGAGAAGGTTTCCACTAAATTATAAGCCAGTTTGTCTAGACTCCTAAAAAATGAATTAATGTTTATTACTTTTATATCTTGTATTCTAATGCTGACATTGTTTAAATAATAATAATAATGATAATAGTGTATAGTACTTACATAGCCCTTTATATATATATATATATACATATATATATATATATATCCAAGTATTACATTATATAGCCTAGTATTTTTCAAATAATAGGACTTTTTTCCTCACAACAAGCCTGAGAGGTAGCTGTTTACTTATTGTCCCCATTTTACATATGAGGGAAACTGAGGCAAATAGAGGGTAAGTGGGATCTTTATAAAATGGCATCTGAATTTGGTGGGTAATTGTCAATGACTCTGAAGGCCTTATTGTATCATAATAGAAATGACTCAACATTATGGAGACACTCTAGCAAGGCTTGTTAAACTTTGGCATGTCATGAACCCCTTTTGGAAATTGTGTAAAGTCTATAGACCCCTTTACAATGTAATTTAGTTTGTTGCTGCATAATAGGAAAGGCATAGGATTCCAAAGGAAACCAATTATAGAGAATCTCAGTTATCAAAAAAAAAAAAGAACAAAAGTTCATAGAATACAGGTTAAGATCTCCTGCTATAGTGGTATAAAAATTTTAAATGAGGAGTCTTACCAAGCCTAGGAACATTCTTATCCTTCATCTTTCAAGGAAAGTAGAATTGAATTACTATCCTTCCTACATCTGAATAAACCTGTAAATATCCATCAAAGGGTACTTGTTTCTGTTAGGTATATGTTGGCCAGAAAGCAAGAGCCAGAACATGGAGGGGGACTGAATCATTACATTTGGCTTTGAAATTAAGGTACCAAATTAGTCATCCCAAAAGGCCAAAGTAATTAAGCATAGAAGTAGAAATTCCAAGCACTTCATAAAGGTGAGACAGAGATAAGAAGGGAAGTTTTCATTGTTTGATTGTTGAGAGGAGGCTAGGAAGCCAGGATCAAACAATAGGAATGAAAGAATCATATTAGTGGCCAGTACCAGAGTGCTGTTTTTCTGGGTATACACAACAAGAGATTGGGACGGCCCGCTTCTCTAAAGATGCTGGAAAGCTGTTGAATGTAGAAATCTGATCTAGCCTTCCACTAAGGTCTCCTTTTGTGACCTATCTGAAATAAACACCCCTTTCCACAAAAAGGCTGGTTCTGAAAGGTCCATAGCACATGACTTCTCTTTTTTTGTAAGGATGCTGGCAATGAGAGCTTGTTTTGTGCTAGTCAGATTCTTGAAGATCTGGGCTCACATTTACATTCCTTTATTAATGATTTAGTGCTTCTCAAAATTTTTCATTATTTTCTAATTAAGTTTGCACTTCCAATAACATGAAGTCATGCTGGCCCCTTTTAATATATATTGTGCTATCCCATAATGAAATTATTAAGGTTTGTGTGTTTGTTTAGATTCCATTATAGAAATTACTTTTGGGGTATAGAGCCTTTTGTGATATCACTTCAAAAATGTTTCACTTGGAAAAACTGAAAAATAAAATGATTCCTTGACCTTAAGGGGAAAAAATGGTCTTCACTGTCCCTTCCAGTCAAAAACTTTATAACAGCACAGAACCACCTAATTTGGTCTTTATTTTTCCAATTTATGAAAATATGAGTGAAAGTCTAGGAACTGAATTTCCTTTAGAAGGGAACCAGTTTAAAAAAGCCTTGCCCCGTAATATAATGAAATATTTGTTCCTGCAAAAGTATTATTTTCATGAAGCTTTATTGATATATCTATATTTAATCCACACTCACTGCCAATGCCAGACATACCTCCTGCCCTGGCCTCATTTCATGCTCCATATAGACATTGCAACATCCAAAAAAAAACCAAAAAACCCTGAATGCAAAGAAAATGACAACTTCTCTTTATAGAACCTTACAGCATCACATCAGACTGATGAGGAGAGGAAACAGGAGAATTCAGAAAGTTAAGCAGCTAAATCATTTTTTAAAACTACATCCAGAACAGTTTTCTTAAGAAGGCTGATGCAAAATGTATTTGTTAAATGGATGTTGCATATGCATGTTATCTTCCTGATGTGATTGTAGAAAACAAATATTTTTGGAAGAGCACAAATCAGTCTTCTTTCATGTAGATTTTTTTTTTTTGCTTTTAAGTTGTATTTTTTTTTCTAGCTAATGTGAAACTTATATTCTGCTTTCACCAGGAAATCCCCAGTGTAACACAGAACTGTTGAATGTCAGAGCTGAAAGAGACTGCTTCCAGATTATCTAGTCCAACAAGCCTCTTTAACCCTGTTAAATGTGTAATTGGGAACAAAAGTTTAACTTAATTAGGACAGAAACACTGTGACTTTATGAGTAGAATGAATTATCTTCATTAAAGTCACGCAAAATTAGCTAATTGTACTGAGTTTAATTTTTGAAATGAAGAAAGGTATGATTTTCAATTTTAAAATTTCATCCAACTATTTTTGGTTCTGAAACCCAGATCAACCTTTGTGTAAAGACTATATAAGGATATTAAAATAAATGACATTTGATTTTATCATTCATATGCATGGTTCCTGGGGTTTTCTCAATTTTAAGAATGTCAAATATTATTATAATGAAACTAAGCAAAGGAATATTTCTTACAAAACCATATATCTAGGTTTTGGGTTTGTAAAATATGATTACAATATCTATATGATATTGCATAGATATCTTAGTCACCTATTCCGTTCAAGGTGCTCGAGATACAAAAATAGTCAAATAACAGTGATTAAACAGAGACCAAGATTGGTGCAAAGGACAGGTTTATGAAAAGTGTTGAGTAGGGGGCAGCTGGATGGCGCAGTGGTTAAAGCATTGGCCCTGGATTCAGGAGTACCTGAGTTCAAATCTGACCTCAGACACTTGACACTTACTAACTGTGTGACTGTGGGCAAGTCACTTAACCCCCATTGCCTAAAGAAAAAAAAAGTGTTGAGTGGAGATTGTCATCAGGGAAGTTGTATTGGATGCAGTGACATTTTTGGTGGCCCTTGAAGAGCTTCTATAGAGCAAGGTGAAGAAAAGAGGAGGCCATTGTAGGAATGGAAGATTGAGTCAGTAAAGGTAGAGCAATGGGAGAGGAAAGAACTGAAAAGGAAATGAATAGTGTAGAGCCTTTTGGTTGGACTATGGGTGGCCAAAATAGAGACTACATCAAGGAAGTGTGAATTTAAGCTAGATTGTGGAAGGTGAGATCTAACTTTTACATTGTATTCATCAGGAAGCCACCTATGTTTGCTTTAAGGCAAAGAATGCATCTGAGAAAGAAGACTGAAAGTATGACTATGACTTAGGAAGCTTGTACAGTAATCTAGGTTAGAAGAAAGGAGAGCTTAAGAAATGTAATCATAGTGACATTTGAAAGCAGAGGATGGATATTCTAGATATCTTAGAAGAATATCTAGGAATTGACAGCCAGGATGTGGGGAGTGGGGAGGATGAAAGTCAAAGATGGCACAAAGATTTTATATTCTGGTCACTAGGAAGATTGTGATATCAAAATTAGGATAAAATTGAGAGGATGAGTCAAATGGGGGAAGGATGTAGAGATTATTAGTATAGTTCTGGACATTAGTATAGTATAGTACCAGCAAACACATTGGAGGTTAGGGAAGAAAATGGGGCTGGCTATAAAGATTGGGTAGTCCTCTGAAGAGAGGTGATTATTGAATTCACAGGTGTAGATGAAATAACTAAGAGAGGGAGTATAGATAGAGAAGATTAAAAAGAGTTGAGGAAAGAACACTGGCAGATTTCTATCTTTAAAGTTCATGAGACAAATGAAAAGCTGGCAAAGGAATTACAGAAGGAACATTCAGAGAGGTCTGAAAAGAACCCCAAGAGCATTTGTAGGCTATTTCATTTGTGATAGCATAATTGTTGTGTTGTTTTTAACATTAGGGAAAAAAAGTTCTGAATAGAACAATTCTAAGTTTTCTAGGTGATTCGGAAAATTAGAAAATTTCATAAAACATTCTAATTTTGCATCAAGCTTCACATATAATAGTATACTCAAGTAACCTACTTTGCTTTTGGGGTACACTATTTTGTATTTTTCTTTAGTGAGGCAATTGGGGTTAAGTGACTTGCCCAGGGTCACACAGCTAGTAAGTGTCAAGTGTCTGAGGCCGGATTTGAACTCAGGTACTCCTGACTCCAGGGCCGGTGCTCTATCCACTGCACCACCTAGCTGCCCCCCGTATTTTTTGTTTTTTAAAGAATCATTAGAATTAGTCTTCTAACAGTTTTCTTGATTGGACTGTGAAACAAAAGTATGGAAACACTGGATGTTTACCTTATATTGACTATAAAAGTAAGTTAAGTTAAACATATTTGGTCATAGAGATTGTATTTGTAATTTCATAGAAACAATGAACTCCTGCATGAAGCAATTCCTTCTACTGCTATAAGGTAGCACCTTCTTGATGATTTATAACCTTAGAGAATTACAGAGTACTGAAAGATTTTGTGACTCACCCAGGGCCACACAACCAGTGCATTTGAACCTTGAACCCAAATCTTCCTAGTTTAGGAGGCTACTTCTCCATCTGCCATGCCAGTTGTCTCTGTCTTTGTGAAACTGCTATAAAATGTCCTGAAATGCATTGGTATCTTCTAAACACCACACTCCCTACCCAATTTGCTATGTAACACCAAAAAAAAGGTGCTCAACATATTTTTCTTCTTGGTATTTTTAGTTGTATGCTATTAAAAACTTTGTTCCTAGCAAGCTGTGGTCTTAAGCAAGGAGTAGGTTGATGCAGCCGTGGCGACAACGTCTGGCCTGCTTTAAAAATAAAAGCTCTAAAATGTAAAGATGTTTAATGTTAATAGGTACCAGATGAAGTTAAAAGCTATTGTTTGATACCATTTCTCTGTCACATCCTTAAAATCCAATTAGTTCTGCTAACTGAAGGGAACGTACCAAAAATTGGGTATGCTAATGTGTGCCCTCACACAAGACAACAGCTGCTTAAGTTGTATGCTTCTCCTCCCTCCCTTCCTCATTTATTACTTTTGTAGATTAATGAAGATGTCGAAATCCCTGAAAGGAAAACACTGATATTCTGTTCTTTGGATGAAACTTTTGTGGCAGCTGCCTTATAAGGGAACACAATTAAACTCATCCTTGAATGACTGAAGAGGATCACAAATGATATGTAAAGATGTTATTTTAAAAAAAAGATTTTACATTGGAAAGAGCACTATGAATAGAAAGAATATAAGCTAAAAATTCAAAACTCAAATGAAATGTATTTGTTTTTGACTTTGTTAGCAAAGAGTAATAGAGTTGGATGGACAGTGTGTCTGTCAAGTATAATAAAAGATCTATTAAAGATGAAATACAGTAGTTGAAAGTTTTCCACCTTTATAATGCCACCAATATAATTTTAAAATATTTAATTCTGCACATATTCTTTGAAAGCCTATTGTACTCTGGGTGCTTTGCTAGGTATTGAGGAGAAGAACAACTCAGTCCTTGTCTTCAAGATGCTTAAAATATAAAAGGGGTAATAAAACATGTTGACAGATTAACCATAATACAATATTGACTAGAATGGGAGTGCTCTTGTAAGATATCTTTAAACCAGTGTCAATAGGGCATGGTTAATTTCCACTTGAGGGATCTCAGACAAAGATTCACCAATAGCTTTGGTTGTTCTTGAGATGATCCTTGAAGGGTGACAAATGGCAGAGAAGAAGAGTTAGTACCTTCTAGATATAGCTTTCCTGAAGGACTGGATCTGGAAACCGTCAGCCTGTTGGCTGCCATGAGTGAAGGGAGTGCTGTAATATGTCTCAAAGGGTAGGTTGGGTTATGGAAAGTCCTCCCAAGGTAAAAACAGAAGATGATCATAGATTTAAAATAGGAAGGTATCCTAGAAATCATCTAGTCCAATTATCATTTTAAGATACCCAGGATGGTTAAGTGAATTACTGATTGTCATGTAGGTGTCAAAAGTGGGTAGAATTGGGATTGAATCCCAATTCTCTGATTTCAAATCCAGTAGGCTTTCTACTGTATCATATTCTTCCATTTCTTAATGACCTCTTTATAAGCTTTGCATTCTATGTAGAAAGGACAGTTTACTAAAGATGTATTTTTCTTTTTTCCCTAAACCCTCAAAAAAAACATTTTCCACAACATATAATTTAAATTTGAACAAAGAATGAATGAATGAAGTGAAGCATTTAATAAAATATCAGTTTAAAAATAATTTTTTTCACTTATTTTTCCATCACCTAAATTGCTGTTTTCCGTTCACTCCTTTACCCATTCTCTTACCCTCCCAGAGCCTTTTCATATAACCTTCTCCCCCCAAAAAGCATTTATATTTGAGAGGCAGAGTGGGTGGAATGGTGGAAAGAGCATTGGATGGAGACAGGAAAAACCACAGCTAGCATCATGTTTTTGACATTTACTGGCTGACCTATGAAGTGACCAACCTTTATCCTTTGCCTCATGAACACCATATTTTAACTCTGTTAATGAGTCATAAGAAAGACAGTCTCTGGACCACATAACCATAGTAAGGTATGAAGACAGTCTATGCTTTTTTTTGGGGGGGGGAGCAGTATCTGCTTACTACACAATGCATGATACATTTGAAAAACATCTAGTTTATGAACTGGATGTCCTTCTTTATACTAAGACTGAGTATTAACCTTCTATAATCAAGTAGAGAGTTTCCATGAATGGTTTTTTTGGGAAAAATACACACCAAAAAAAATCCACAGATAGAATGATGAGTATTTATTAAATGCTTACTATGTGCAAGGGACTAGGCTAGGTCCTGGAGATATAGATTAAAGCTGTAAAGTGGTCCCTGTCATCAAGGAGCTTACATTCTAATAGAAAAAAATACAACAAATAAAAGACTGCAAGAAAGAAAGGGGTAAAGGGTAACTACACTGGGTCATGGTGAGGATCATAGAAGTAGAGCAGTTGTTGATTGATTGATTGATCAATTAAACAAATAATATATACATGTTTATTGCGGCCAGCACTATGAAAGGTATTGTGAGGATAACTGGAACAGTTAAGCAAAACAAATCAGCACAAGTATAAGACAATGCTGTCCTTAAGGAACAAAGCTTAGTCAACTCCGATCAGTGGGCTTCCATTAAATACTTACTGTATGCCATGTACTGTGCTAAACTTAAGGGGCACAAATTCAAACAAAAATACAGTTCCTATTTTCAAGGAGCTTCTGATAAGAAAAGATAACACATAAAAGGAACTGAAAACGAGCAGGGGAAGAAGGCATTAAAGAAGGAAAATGGTGGTAAATTTCAGAGAATGAATGATGGCTGGCCTGTGTCCTTCCTCAAAATGAGGGTTCCAGGAGTTCTTCAATGGAGGAAGGGTGCCCCAGGGTCAGAGGGAGAAGGCAGGTGAACTGTGTTTGCAAAGACTGGAGAGTGAACATGGGTGATATTAGCCCTTCAATTAAATGTTAATAGACTAGAAATTCAGTGGGAGATAAGAGAAAGGAAAGGTCAGTTTGGACTGAAATAGGCTTCAGAAGGTGATATTAGAATGAGAAAATGAGTTGGGACAGGTTCTTCTAAAAGACTATTACCAATTTCACTTGAAAAAATAAATTTAAAAAAGAGCCAGCTACAACCCAGAGGACTATTGAAAGAGTATGTATGTGATGAGATGGAGAACATCATCCCTCTATTGAAGGTAAAGCATTCCCTAAAGATCCTTAGTTCTAAGGTAAGACCATGTTGGCATATAGTTGAAGTGGAAGAGTTTATTGAAATAGAAAAGTTTGTGAAGTTACATGGTGAGATTGTCAAAGAAGTTGTCAACATGAATACTGAATTCTCTGATGATGAAAACAGAGCTTAGAGTAGGACATGGGAAGACTAAGACATAGTTAATACAGTAATTGAAAAAATTGGAAGGATGATTCTAGAAAATTAATAGATTATAGCAACCAGGATGGGAAGAAAGTTTGTGTAGACAAAGGGTAGTTTGCTATTTTTGATATTATGAAAAAACATGAATATATTTGAATATAATATAGTTTCCAAAAAAACAAAGGCTTGAAGGCACTTTTTATATAAACTGGTAGTGGGATCCCTGGGTATTGTACAAACAGTTTTATAATGCTTATTTTCTGTTACATCTTTTTTAAAATAGTTTTATTGTTCCCTTTCCATATCCCTCTCCCCCTAAAAAAGGACCTTTACTTATAACAAAGTATAATTAAGCAAAGCAAATCAGCACATTCTTTTTTATAAAAAAAAAATAAATGCATTATTCTAGCTTTGCCTACTTCTGCCAACATTCCGTTCCTATATTTCTTGCCAGCATGCCACTTCTATCTTTACCAATTAAATTGGTATGGGGTGGCATCTGAGTCATTTTATTTCACTTTTCTCCAATAAGTTTAGAGCTGGAGCAAATTTTCAGGTAGTTTTTTTAAACATTTGTTTCTTCACTTAAGGCTTGCATCCTGCAAATTCTTCAGAAGAGGAAACCACAGGATTATAGGATTAGAAGTTTTAAACTGAGAGAGAATTTTGGAATTGAGTCCAACCCCTAGTTCTAGTAAGAGTAACTGAATTGACTTGCTACTCAGATAGTAAATGACCAAGCTATTAGAACTCCAAACCAAACATTCTTTTTACTGTATGCTTGATTAAAATCAATTATGAATTCAATATGTGATGAATATGAGAGATATATCAAAGATAACTATAGGGGAGCAGCTAGGTGGCACAATGGATAGAGCACTGGCCCCGGAGTCAGGAGTACCTGAGTTAAAATCCGGCCTCAGACACTTAACACTTACTAGCTGTGTGACCCTGGGCAAGTCACTTAACCCCAATCGCCTCACTAAAAAAAAAAAAAAAACAAAAAAAAAACTATAAAGTCTTTATTTTGGAATACTGGAAGAATTATACTAACAGTAACAGAGATGTTATAATAGGGAGCTAAATTGAATGAGAAATGAAGACAGACAAATTCAATTTTGGTCTTGTTGAGTTCAAGATGACAGACGACAGTAGAATATCCAAGTAGAGTTGACCTGAATGTAGTTGAAAGGATGGAACTAGGATATAGGCTAAATGTCTGGGCTAAAGATAGCCCCATGAATAAAGTGGGTTCTCTATGAAGCCATTTGCAAAATGCATTTGCAGTATATGTTCTCTAAAATCCCTCCAGTATTCTATGATTCTGTGGATTTTAGTGAGAGGCAATGTGATTTAGTAGAGAGCTGGTAATGGAGCCAGAAAGGCCAGGATTCAAGTCTCCCTTTTGACACATACCAGCTATATGACTCTGGGAAAGTCACAAATCTCCTGTTGCCCACAGGAAATTCTAACTTTTTTTCTTTTTTTCCCCATGGGCAATTCTCTAAGACTACAAATTGCATGGAAGGTGGTAATGTTCATAGGTAAAGGCAAAATTCCCCTCTTAGAGTTCCTATTACAATGAAATCACAGATCCTGTTCCTATTGCTATCCATAGATTGGAAAATCTTTTTAACATTCTCTAAGCTTTAATGAAAACAAAATTAGGTTTAATTGGGAATCTGCTCAGTCTTAAAATCTATTCAGTCGGGGGGCAGCTAGGTGGCACGGTGGATAAAGCACTGGCCCTGGATTCAGGAGAACCTGAGTTCAAATCCAGCCTCAGACACTTGACACTTACTAGCTGTGTGACCCTGGGCAAGTCACTTAACCCCCATTGCCCGCAAAATAAATAAATAAATAATAAGTAAATAAAAGTTTAAAAAAAATCTATTCAGTCAAGTACTGGGAAGTGACTTCTAAATATCATTCATTGGAATTTCATTGGAATGCATAGGAATTTATCTAATTCCAGAACCCAAAACTTCCCTCATAATTGTCTTTGTGTTCCCTTGTCTGTTAGTCATATATAGATACAGATGTAGATGTAGATAAAGAGGTACAGATATAGAGATATATGTTGTGACAAAGCTAGAAAATATTTACTTTTAAAACGTGGACTTTAGAAAGTTTATTTGGGGGTGGCTAGGTGGCTAGGTGGATAGAACACCGGCCCTGGAGTCAGGAGGACCTGAGTTCAAATCCGGCCTCAGACACTTAACACTTACTAGCTGTGTGACCCTAGGCAAGTCACTTAACCCCAATTGCCTCGCCAAAAATATATATATATATTTGCCTCATGAAATTCTTAGGAATTTACCCTATCCTTGATGGACCTTATTCTTTCTTATTATTGCATCTACTACTTGATATAAATATAAAGATCCCTGCTGTCATTGAGCTTACATTCAAGTGGGAGGGACAGCAAATCTATAGAGGAATGTATGAAGAATAAGTATTTTTTAACTGAGGCAATTGGGGTTAAGTGACTTGCCTAGGGTCACACAGCTAGTAAGTATTAAATGTCTGAGGTCATATGTGAACTCATGTCCTCCTGATTCCAGGGTCGGCACTCTATCCACTGTGCAACATAGCTGCCCCTAAGAATAAGTATTTTTTAAAATGAATCCAAGGTAGTTAAAACCAAGGTAATTGGGGAGGGGAGGGCATTGTCAATTGGCCGGGATGGCGGGGCTATCAGGAAAGGCTTTAGGCAGAAGGTTATGTTTGAGCTTTGTCTTGAAGTAAGAGTAGTATTCTCAAAGGTGTAGATGAGGAAGGAGTATAGATAAGTCAGACAGTACAGTGATCCATGATTTTATTAGTATAAATATTTACATCCGCTGACCCAGATCCCAACTCCTTTATAATTTAATAGATCCTATCCAAGAGTTGTGGCCAATTTTTTTTTTTTTACCCTGGAGCCAATCTGCTGATGAAAACTATAATGAGGAAATCATTTCTCAATCTTTCTGGATCTGTTGCCAGAACGGAGTAATAATTTATTTGCTACCTGGGTTTGGCAAATTTCTACAAAATATCAATAGCTTTTTTTTTCTTCCCTTCACTAACATCTATCTATCTATTTATCTATCTGTCTATCTATCTATCTATCTATCTATCTATCTATCTATCTATCTATCTATCCATCTATCTATCTATCTAGGTCCCTGATGTATTCCTTGTCAAAGGGATTGAGTATATTGACTTTTACCTAAAAGAAATGCCCACTCTATCAAAAAGGGCTATATGAGCTAATCACAGTTCTTAACTTAATGCATCATATACTGTATGCAGTAGGTGCTTAACAAATGTTCACTGAATGATGAGCGAACTGATGAATGTTTCTTATCTTAAAATAGCACAACCACACTGGTGTTCTACTGATCACACAAGGGAGGGTGTTGAAGGAAATAAGTTCTTATTAAGCTACTTATTAAGTGCCAGTCACTGTGGTAAGAATTTTACAAATATTATCTCATTTGATAATATCTATATCTCATGGAGTTCTACCCTCCTTTATCCTCTCTTGAGGATCCCCCTCCCATTCACTCGGTGTGTCTCTGTCTCTGTTTCTCTGTCTCTCTTTCTGTCTCTTTCTGTCTCTCTCTGTCTCTATCACTGTGTCTCGATCTGTGTCTCTGTGTGTGTATCTCTGTCTCTGTCTCTCTATGCCTCTGTCTCTATATCTCTGTCTCTGTCTCTCTGTTTCTGTCTCTGCCTCTGTGTCTCTCTCTTCCCCCGCCCCGGCCCCTTTCTCTTGCCCCTTTAGGGAGGGACAAAACATTTATTTCATGGATTTGAAGATCCATGGTCCTGGCCACCCAAATTGGAACTCTGAATGTGTTTTCCCTTAAAAATCCTCTTGGTAGTTAGTTTCTGTAGGATTTAGGACTGTACCAGTTAAGTAGTTTTACATGAGCTGACCTGGGAAGCTAACTACCATGTATAACAATGTTTCCATGGGAAAATTCATTTGGAGAGCTAAGCAATTTGCTTACATAAGAAATTATAGAGCACAAACCCTTTAAAAGTTAATCCACATACTCTCTGGATACTGCAGGGTGGAGACTGATGATGCATCAGAGACTCATATCAGAACAGATTCCTAAAAGGCATTTTAGATACTTAAGAAGAGACATTTCAAAAGCATGTTAGAAAAAAATTAATAAACAATTCAAATGCTTTAAAGACTGCAAGTGATATTTTCTCTTCATTTCTGAAAATGTGTTGACTAAGATTTGGAAAATTTCATAATCTTCTCTTTGGCACAAGGAAACTTACATGCCATTCAGTAGTAAATTATGATAGAAGTTACGTGGAGACTTTTTTTTCTCCAGTAATGTAAGTGCCACCCTTTCCCAACTTTATTATAAAGTGAAATGAATTGGTCTTCCTCTGATCACTCTCTTAGAGAACTGATAGGGACATTAGAGAACATTTAGTCCAGTCTCCTCATTTCACAGATGAAGTAGCTGATGTCCACAGAAATGAAGTCCAGTATTCTTTCGACTAAACAACTCCATTAAAAACTTGTCATTGTCCTGATGTCCTCCATTACTAACCATAGATTCCCAGAATCTCAGATCTCTACATCCTGATGCCAAGCCTGGACCTCATCTGGCTCACCTGGGCTAAAACATGTTATTTTCCTACTACTTGTGACTTCAGACATCTGGTAGCAAATTGAATGTTTCATTTGTACGTGTGAAGGGGAAGAAGTCCCTTGCAGAATGAATGAGAAGAGAAAGTCTGCATTCCCAAATTTTAGAACTCTGTGATCAAAATACCCATTGATCCATTTCAAGTTAGAGCTACTCCTTTTATCCTCAATTATAGACCTCAATTATATAGAGTTCTAGAAATGCTCCACTCTCCTCTTCTCTGCCTTTCTTGAGTTGCTATCACATTGGTTCTAATAATGATATTTTAAAAAATCTTTTATCGCCTTCAATTCTGAATGTATAGCAACTCTCAGTTGATTGTCTTCACAAAATGTCTTTACACAAATAACTTAAAAATAAGAGAGGGGAAGGAATCAGCTCAACAAACTAAGGTATAAACTAGTCTGACAGTGTATTCAGTGTCCCTCACATTAGTAAAGAAGGGATAGAAGTGGCTTTTCTCATCTCCTCTTCAGAGACAAGGTCAATCATTGTAACTACATAGATTTTTTTCTTTCTATTTATATTGTTATGTTCATTGCATATATTGTTTTCCTTGTTATAGCACAGTTTTAGCAGGTGCATGATTCCCTTGATTCTTGTCCAGAGATTGAAATTTTTCAGATGGCTTCTCTAGAAGGAAAATGAGGGAAGGAAACTGGGACAGTTTGGATATCTTTGTAGTTATGACTCATTTTCCCTTGAGTAGCACTGAAACTTCTTGGTGATGTGATTAGAGGAAAATGAAGATTCAGAATAGTCCATTTATTCCTCTTAAGGACTTCTGCACATATAGGAGAATGAATTTTAGTTTTACCCACTGACTTAAAACAATCCCTTTCTCTTCCAAGTTTTCTGCATTAAACTTGCACTACTCCATATTGCACTTGTTCCTAAATTTCTAATCATTTTTCCTCCTTCCATCAGACATGACTGTTTGTATCTCCATAAGGTTGATAATAGACGAGGAACAAAACTGTGTCTTCTATTTCAAGTGGAGTGTTGGGGGCTCCTAATTAGATGCATAAGAAATCTCACTAGGAAGAAGGTTCTCAATGAATGCTTGTTAATTTAGTAGTTAAGAGACACCTAAACATTTACAAAATTTTGTGTGAAGCATAGACATTTCCACCATGATGTTTGAACGCTTAACTAACAAACAGTGTCATCACTTCCTTTGTTTAAGGATTTATCTGATTCAGTTAAGCCACTGTGGGTATAGTCCCAGGTCTTTTGAGAGAGGGGAGGAGCAAATAAGTGATAAAGGAACTTTGATCAGATTTTATCATGAGATCATAAGCCTTATATATAGAATGGACCCTTATCATTGGACCTTATCAACGGACACCATCTGATTCACTCACTTCCTTTTAGAAATGCTTCCTTAGAGACATAGAGAGCTTAAGTGAATTTCTCAAGATGCAAAGTATGTAGAAAAGTCAGAATTCAAAACCTAGTTTTCTGTCTCCACATTTAGTATTCTTTATTATTTTTTCGTCTTATTTTTTGTGGGGCAATGAGGGTTAAGTGACTTACCCAGGGTCACACAGCTAGTAAGTGTCAAGTGTCTGAAGCCATATTTGAATTCAGGTCCTCCTGAATCCAGGACTGGTGCTTTATCCACTGTACCACCTAGCTGCCCTAGTATGCTTTACAATACAAATTATTCACCCTCTGCTAATAAGCTAACAGATTATCACAAATTCCAAATATAACCAACAATCAAGACCCCATGGCTTATTTATCAATGATGTTGAACTGATTTCACTTTTCAAAAAAGCTTTTCTCTGATGTTCTCAAACTTCTTTAGTTATTGGCCTTTTCTTCCCACACCTCCATACCCAGATAACCAATTTCCCATGGATTCTACATGTAACAAAGACGATTTGAAGTCAAGATAATATAGAATGAGAATTCTGTGATGATGAATTACCAGTAAGTCAAATAATGGGATCATTAGTTTCACATTTTTAAAAGTCATCATAGGGGGCAGCTAGGTGGCGCGGTGGATAGAGCACCGGCCCTGGATTCAGGAGTACCTGAGTTCAAATCTGGCCTCAGACACTTAACTCGTACTAACTGTGTGACCCTGGGCAAGTCACTTAACCCCAATTGCCTCACCAAAAAAAAAAAAAAAAAAAGAGATTAAAAGTCATCATAAGAGTTCTTAAGGAAAAGTTTTGCCAGTATGTGAGCATTGCTTAATTCTATGCTCACTAAGTAGTTTGCACAGTTGGACTACTTGTCATTTTTGCTAAGCACATGTTTGTAGGATTGTGCCTCCTCTAAGCATGGGCAATTAGATCGGGATTCCTTCCCAAATTTTTCACTTCTACACAAATTTTACAGAGTACAGTTTGAATTTAACCCTTTGATATATTTAAAAATCATTTTACAATTTCTGTCTTTTTCTTTTTTTTAGCCTATGGATGTTCTCTGTTGTAACATAAACAAACTCTTCTATGCCACATTCCCTCCTTTTGACCCATGGGACACACCCATATCTCTATTAACTGTCCATCAAAATTCAGAGCAATCATGGTTTCTTTTTTCTTCCTTTTTTTTTTTGGTTTGTTTTTGTGGGGCAATGGGGGTTAAGTGACTTGCCCAGGGTCACACAGATAGTAAGTGTTAAGTGTCTGAGGTAGGATTTGAACTCAGGTACTCCTGAAGCCAGGGCTGGTGCTTTATCCACTGTGTCACCTAGCTGCCCCAACAATCATCGTTTCTTAAAATAAAAGATAATATATTAACTATGGAAAGAACATAGTAAAATGGGATGGGCACTTAATTTGGAATTTTAGGACCTGGATTCAAATCCTGCCCCTGCTACTTACTACTCATATGACCAAGGGCAAGTCATTTAACCTCTGTGGAACAGTGGTGCTTATTTTACAAATGAGGCAATTGCACTAGAAGACTTTTCATGGCTAATTCCAGTTCTGAATAATGTTCTGAAGTTCTGAATCTGTGATGCTGAGGGAGAACAGCAAATCTCCCATAGTAACAAGAAAACTACCAAGTGGTAGCATTCCATAATTGAATAATCAGATACTTGAATGGGATAATTGGGATGGTCACTCCAATGATGAAGGCGACCTCACCAATACATCCTTGCTTGCCAATCTTATATAACTTTTATCCATGTCCTCTTGTAAGGTCAACATAGAGTGTATCCAAAGTTTTGGATGGGTTCTTTGGTTTCTCTCAACATCTTAAAGATACCAGGAGAGGTTTCATGCTACCCAGCTGTTTAGTTCTTACTACATGACATCTTTTATCTGACCATTCAGTTTGCTGACAACCCATACTCCTATCCTTCTTCAACCTTCATTATTTGTTACCTTAAGCAGCCTACCCCCACCTACTCTACATCTCTTCCTTGCCCTCAAAATGCAGAATAACATTCCTAATTAGTGACAGCTGATTTCTCACTAAAGCCCTAATTAGTGATATTAAGCTGTCAGGAAAAAATAAAACAAAACAAACAAACAAAAAACAGTCTCCTCCTTGTAATTCCAAACTTGGGGAATTTATTATTTACTCATAAAATTGTTTTGAAAAAAAACAAATATCATCCTTCCAAATCGATGCAATTTGGTAATTTGCTGTTGGGTTATACTAGTTTGTGTCTGTATCCTGCTACAGCCTAAGGAGATATAGCTGCAGTGGGGCCTGTTTTGTTTTATGTGGGGGTGTTGGCTGACTGTGGAGGGGAGGCACAAAGGAGATTCCCTTCACTGAAATAGATCAAAGGTTTTTCAGAGGAAACCCTGTCATACATAGCTACCAGTGCTGCTTTTGGGCCTGCCTGCTTCTAATTTCACTCTTAAAAGTGTAAGACTGTATCCTGTTCTCTATACTAGCAAGTGTAGCACCAAAGAGAGTGATAACTGTCAAGATCAAAGGGTTTTTTTTAATATAATGGGGGAAATTTCTCCAGACAGCCGCAGCAACAGTCACAGCAGCAGCAGCTAAGTCTAGGCTAAACATCCAAGTGTGAAATCTCTAGAATAGGGGCATACATGGAAATGTTGGGTTTTTTTGTCTTTTTGTAATTAAGTTAATGTGAATAAAAAAGTTAAATAAAAAAGTATATAGGTTTGTTTATCCTCTTTTTCCCTAATCATCCTTGGAAATAGACCTAACAGTATTATTTCTGGGTCAAAGGAAATTCTTCTTTTGTTCTGTAAATTAAAAATAAAATAAATTAAGAAGGGAAAAACAAACAAAAAAGACATGTGAGATATACGATGGCATGAAATTTGAGGTAGCTAAGATAAAGGTAAGGGAAAATCTTCCCATTTATATTTCTTCCTCTTCTTTGGACAGTGAGTACAGTACTGAATTAGGCTTAATGTTGTCAGGGTAGAAAATCAGGCCATCAACATCCAAGCATGAACAAGGACAAAAAGAGTTGTGGCAAACAGTCGATTTGAGGGAGAAGAGAGAGAGAGAGAGAGAGAGAGAGAGAGAGAGAGAGAGAGAGAGAGAGAGAATATGTCTGATTTAGTCCCCATATGAAACACAGTAGCCTGGTGTTTTTAGGAAGTTTGGGACACTGATGTGATTATGGTGATTATATAAGTTGTTTTTAAATGGGATGACTAGTTATAGGGAAGTGATGGTGGGTTAGGGCTAACCAGAAATGGATGACTCAATAAAATCTCAAGAAGGGCATTAAATTGCCTCCCCCCATCATGCCTCTCTATATCATGATTTTTTTTTAATCCACATCTACTAATTGCTATTTTGTATGGCATGAAGGTGCTATAAAGGTAGTTGAAAGTTTCTACCTTTCTGCTGAGTAGATAGAGAGATGGATGGGTGTGGAGAGAGAGAGAGAGAGAGAGAGAGAGAGAGAGAGAGAGAGAGAGAGAGAGAGAGAGAGAGAGAGAGAGAGAGAGAGAGGATAGATCATTTTATGTGCTAGGCTCTGTGCTAAGCACCAAGAATACAAGTAAAAAGAAACAGTCCCTGTCCTCCAGGTCCTTACATTCCAATAAAATAAGACAATACATATATTGGAGATAAATAATACACAAAGGTGACAACACATGTAAGAGGATGGGAGTATTGTTTAAAAAGCCAAGAAAGTCAGGAGCTGAGCCTGGTTAGAAGTGAGTATAGGTGGTTTGAGTACTTTTTCAAGTGCCTACACAATTTTGAGAGGAACTCACCAATCAATGGGAGGAGGAAACCAAGAGGATGGAGGAGTCTCTAGTGTGAGAAGATGGTTGGGGTAGAGATGGAAAAAAGAAAGATTTTTTGTTACTTGGATTACTTTTCTTTTTTGTAGAAAGCTTTAAGTAATGATTATTTTTATTATTATTACTAACTGTCCCTTTTTCATTGTTTTAATTAAATTTCTGTGATGTTGAGGTGAGTAGGGGAACTATTCAAGGAAGAGATTTGGAAATTCCAGTTGGGGGAAAAA
This sequence comes from Dromiciops gliroides, assembly GCF_019393635.1. Lineage (NCBI taxonomy): Eukaryota > Metazoa > Chordata > Mammalia > Microbiotheria > Microbiotheriidae > Dromiciops > Dromiciops gliroides. The sequence goes on along the minus strand of NC_057866.1, from coordinate 246,077,098 downwards.
GGTAGAAGAATTATATATAAGAAACATCGATTGTCTAAACTTGACTGGAAATTGGAATGTAATTAATTATTTTAGTTTGTGAGACTAAAGGTAGTTTCAGAGATATAGTGTCCAATTTAATGAAGTTTATTTAAGCTGAAATTCACCATGATTTCAGAATGATTTATTGGAAGAATTTTCTTTTCTTACTCTGGTCAGAGTTGTCAGTACCTGAAGAAGGTGTAGGGAGAAGGTGGACTTAAGAATAGAGTATATCGGGGGCAGCTAGATGGCGAAGTGGATGGAGCACTGGCCCTGGAGTCAGGAGTACCTGAGTTCAAATCCGGCCTCAGACACTTGACACTTACTAGCTGTGTGACCCTGGGCAAGTCACTTAACCCCAATTGCCTCACTTAAAAAAAAAAAACAAAAAACAAAACAAACAAAAAAAAGAATAGAGTATATCGAATGTTCCTTAATTCTTCCCTCTCCTATATCACCTGCTAGAGAGAATTCTGCATTTAAATATCTGCAGTGCAGTTTGTGGAACTGTACATCCTTCTGACAATCTGTTTCCTCTAATGCTTAATTAAGCTTTCTTTGCATAATAATGTTTGGAGGGAGAGGAAGTTTATTTTCTTGTTGGCATTTGATGGGAGAGGTTCAGTGATACTAACAAGTATCAGCATATCCTGGTATGGCTATGCTAGAATTGAGATTCTAAAAATAATTGTAGTCAGTAATTCATTGAAATTCCCCTAAAGCCATAATTTTTGGAGACATTCGGAGAGAAAACTGAACCAGAGAGAGGCAGGTTAAAGGTATATGATGAGATCTATTTCAGAACATATTTCTAGTCTCTAGTAAGCAGAGTTGATTCATCTTATATCTATTAACTCAATATTTTACTACCAAAAGAAGTGAGATAATCCTTTGTGGTCTTAGATGCATATTAATTATTTTAAAAATAGGGAAATCCTGTGTTGTGCTCTAGTTCCTTATTTTCTTCACTTTAACTTTAAAAAAACTGATCTTGGAGAGTTTAGTGTGTCTGATACAAAAAGAAACTAAATCTTTTTTTTCTTTTCTCTTGTCTTTATTTAAATGTTGGATCCTTTGTGTTTGGTAATGAGGTTATCTTCACTTTATTTTCTGTGTTTTTTATTTCTTTATGTTTCTGTGCATAGCACAGATCAACTTGTGAGTCCCCAAAAACCAGAAATCCATGGAAAGATTTATCAAATTGGGAAGCTTTATGAAAAATACCAAAAGGGGTGGGGAAGAGAGAGAGAGAGAGAGAGAGAGAGAGAGAGAGAGAGAGAGAGAGAGAGAGAGAGAGAGAGATTATAAGAATCAGAAAAGTCTGTTTTCAAATCCTGCCTGACATGAACAGGAATAAGTCATTTCACTTTCCTAAGTTTCAGTTTCCTCAAAGGAAAATAGAGATAATATTCAATATGGTACCTTCCTGATCAAGTTGTAAGGCTCAAATGAGATGAAACCTATGAAGCATTTTTGAAACTTCAAATTGATACTTAGATGTAAATTTAAAAAATGTTTATTATTACCAATTATTTTTCATTATTCTAATGTCCATTTTGGTCTAAATAATATATTATGTAGTTTTCATAGAACAATAATTATTAAAATAGAAATAATATTCCTCCTTCATTTTTTCAGATAAAATATGTTCTTTTTCAAAATTGACTTTTTTCATAGCCCAAGACTCAATGAGCTTATAGGACCAATTAGAACTGATATAATCATGGAAGAAAACTAGATTCATAATTAAGATACATAGGTTCTAATTGAGGCTGATCTAGAGGTACACTTTGTTACTTTAGCCAAGTTACCCAACCTTGGGCTTCAATCTCCTCATTTTTTTAATGCATCTAGTCAATTTCCTCACCTATGAGTTTGGATTAGATGACATTTAAGCTCTGTGTCTTTGATGCTGTTCTGTAAAATTAAGATGTTGGCATGGTTTTTAAATAATCTGTCCATTCTTTTGTTCCATTTTTTAAAAATATGGGAGCTCTGGAATAGGGGAAATAAAATTGGCTTCAAAGTCAAAAGGCCTGGATTTCAATCTACTCTTTATCCCTTTTTAGCTGCTTGATCATGGAAAAGTCTCTTGCCTTCTTCTTATTTCAGTTTACATTTCTTTAAAATGAGAGTGACAATACAATATCTCACAGTGATTATTGTCAGGCAAACACTATATAAATTGTTAAGTTCTACATAAAATAAAATGAATGGTTGGTCCTTTCCAGCCATGAAGGTCTACAACTTTATGAAACTTAGTTATGCCTGATTTAAAAATAAAGGACATATGAAGAGGAAAAGGAAATAAAGCCAGTTATGAAAGGAGGGGAGGGACTGTACATTGCTCCAGGAGGGGACCATGGTGGAAGATTTTGTGTGGCCCCTTTAAATAGAGAAGAAAATTATCTATATCTATATCTATATCTATATCTATATCTATATCTATATCTATATCTAGATATCTATATCTATCTATCTATATATAGATATCTATAGATATATATACACATATATACATATATATGTTGCATTTTGTAAAATAAATTTCTGAAAAAATCAATTTTGTTGGGTTTTGGTGTTGCTAGTTGGCATATTAGATAAAGTGCTGAGCCTGGAGTCAGAAAGACTTGAGTTTAAATACTACTTCCTATACTTACTAGCTCTGTGTCCTTGAACAATTTAATTAACCTCTATCTGCCTGTTTCATCATATGGAAAATGGGCATAATAATATCACCTACTTTTCAAGGCTTTGCAAACCTTAAAGTGCTATCTAAAAGCCACCACCATCATCATGTTGTTGTCATCGTCATCATCATCTCTTGTCATCATTGTCTTTAATTTGGAGATGAAAGAAGTGAGGAACCTACTAAGTGCCAGACGATTTGTTCAGCACTGTAACACATATTATCTACGTTGATCCTCACTATAACCCTGTGAGGTAGGTGCTATTATTATCCTTATTTTCCCTATAATGAAACTGAGGCACTTAAGTAGTTTGCCCAGGGTCACACAGCCTGTAAGTGCTTGAGGCTTCAACTCAGGTCTTCTTAATTCCAGGTCCAGTGATCCATCCAGTTTCCCACTTAGCTATTTCTAAAAGGTCCTTATTTTCTAGAAGAGCCAACTTCAGCCTTAGGTTCAGTGATTTGTTAAGGCTCATGCAGTTAATAAGTGACAGAGTTGAGTCCATTGTGATATTCATCAACTTCAAATCTAGAACATTTCTCACTGCCATGTGTGATTTTTCCCTCTTATAGAAACTAAGTGGCTTATGTAGAGGTTTATAGAATCATTAAAATAATATTAGTTCATGGGGCTATAACTAAAAAGTTGGTTTTTTTTTTTAGATTAGTAGCATTCAACATAATTCCCATATTTATATGCACCACATTTCCCCCCTTACCCTTTAAGAATGAAAGCAACTAATTTTCTGCTGTTTGCTGTTACTTGCAATATGGATTTTTAAAGGATACACAGATTCACTGAGAACCTCTTATTTTTGCAAGATCCTAGAAAAAGCTAACTAGATGATTCAGCTGACACAGATGCTAATGTTATAAAGCTCACCCACTCAGTCTGAAAAGAAATGTGTTACTACCAACACTTTAGACCTGTTTGATGGGGAATCTATAATTGAGCTGTGAAGTTTTTCTTCAAATGGTCCAATATAAAGAGACCTTAGATTAGAATTGGAAGGCTGGGGGGCAGCTAGGTGGCACAGTGGATAAAGCACCAGCCCTGGATTCAAGAGAACCTGAGTTCAAATCCGGCCTCAGACACTTGACATTCACTAGCTGTGTGACCCTGGGCAAGTCACTTAACCCTCATTACCCTGCAAAAAAAAAAAAGAGAATGGGAAGGCCTGGGTTCAAATTCTGACTTTTACTTTGCACTTATGTCAACTTCTTTTAGGCATAGATTCTCTGAGCTTGTCTCCTCAGTTGTAAAATGGAGAAGTTTGATTAGATAACTTCAAAGTTCCTGGCTCAGCTCAAATTTTATGATCCTACAGATTTTTTTCTGGTTTTATATTTTCCACAAATACATAGACATAGACATAGACATAGACATAGACATAGACATAGACATACATATAAACTGTGAGGGCCAAAATTGGATATATGGAGCATTAATCTCCCCTTTGAACTTTCCCTTTTATATATACCTCCCAGGCCAATAAGAAAAGGAGCCTCTGAGCTTTAGTTCAGAAAGGATCAGGTTTTATTGCTTGGGAATTAATTAGACCACAAAGGTGAAACCAATTAGGGAAATAAGGAAGTAGAAATAGAGATGGACAGTCTTAACTCTAAGATTAGTCTATTCAATCCCAGAGATTAAGCTAGTTCAAAGGAATCTAGGGTTTTCCTTCAAAAAACTCACCAATCCCCAACTGCCTGCCGGCCGGAACCAACACTCCCAAAACCAAGCACAAAACACCCCACCACTGAGCCGAGCCAAGCCCCACCAGACTGCTTTCCAGGCTGAAAGAGACCGAATTTGAATGCCCCGCCCACCAGAAGTTGCCTCCCTCCTGGTGGAATTTTCCTCCCCCAAAAGGGGAGGTCTAGCATTTTTCCTCCCCTGAAGGGGAGGTCCTTCAAAAGCAGCTCAGCAGCATGGCAATCTCAGAGTGGGCCAGGTGTGGCCCCTCCCAAATGATTCAGCTAAAACTTTCGATATTAATCTTTATCACAAATAATTTTTACCACAACATTTACATATACACATACACATATACATACATATACATACACTTACACATATATACACTACATATAAATGTAGTATATATGTAATATAAATATGTATATACATATAAATCTATATTTATTTACATGGCTAAAACAATAAAAAAGGGAGAAAACAAAGTTGCTGGATTGGCATATATGAAAAAATGTCATTGATTATTCTGACAGTGTTGGTTGAAGGTGGCTAATTTTAAATAAAATCTTGAGTGTGAAAATAAGAGAATGGTATGAAGGTAATTTCATATAGATCAAAGGTGGAAGGCAATTTAAAAAATGTTACCTGCCTTCCTCCTACTCCTATCCCTAACCCCTACCCCAGGATGTTTAGTTAGACTGATCAAAATTTCTCTAGTGTTACCAATATTTTTTTTCTTTTGCAAATATTCTTGGGAAATTAATTAATTAATACAATATTAAATTAATCAATCATTTTGAAATTACAAATTATTTTCCACATTATGTCATCTCATCTAATGTATCTATCCCTACTACAACCTTGAAAGATATATAAGGCTCCTTTACTGACATAAGTTTCTAATATGATTACATTTCCACATATCTATATTTCCAAATTCCAGATATGTAGGATAAAAATACAAAGGACCAACACAGAACTTATAGCAAGAGATAAAACACATTAAATACCATTGAGGATTAAGTAATTTTATTCCCACCTACTAGAGGGATCAAAACATGGGTTTTTGGTTATTTTAGTTATGGGCTTAATAAAGAGAAAAAAAGAATTTGGGTTATTTTAACTAAGTATAGAAAATAGAAGCCAAATGCATATTTAAAATTGCTGTGTTTAAGATATTCTGACATTGATAGGGTTAGTTGATCAAGACAGTTTTGATTGTAATCTGTGGAATGCTGGTAAATATTTAACAACTAACTTTCCAAGAAAAATAAATGTACACAGGATATATTTTTAAGTTTAATCTGCATTATTAATGTCTTCTGGATCTCTTTCTCAAGTCTATATAACCAACAAAAGAACAAATAATCATAAATCAATACTGTTATCAAAATAATGAAATAAAAAATCAAACCCTGATTTGTAGCATTTGCTGATTTCTGAGGTGCAAATGCACACATTAAAAAAAATTAACAATTGCTTCTTTAAAAAAATTAAATAAAGGAAAAAAACCATACAGCTGACTCTTAGGAGCCAGTACCAGTTGGCTCCTGCACACCCTGGTTCTAATAATAATTTTTCATTGCACAAACTTTTCAAATTTCTGTAAATATGATTCAATGTCCAAAGATCTAGAGTAGGTGTTTTTGACCTTTTATGAGTTATGAACACCTTTGTCAGTCTGAGAAAACCTATGGATCATTTCTCATAATATATATTTTTTAAAATTCATCATTGAGAGTAATGCTAAATTTCACTAAGAGGTTAATGAAAATAAAAATATAATTTTTCACTATTCAAGTTTATAGAAATGCCCCCATTTACCTATCCACTTACCTCTTGAGATTATGTGAATATACGATAAAGAAGAAAGCATCTAGCATATATTGGGTTGTCTGTTTTGGGGGTATTTATGGGAGCACAAGAATCATACTGGATGAGAGGATATAGATGGATGATAATTGACATCACTGGAAGGAATAAAAATATTGGTGAAATTATAGATTAAACAAAATAATAATCATCAAAAACTTTGTATAAATGTGAGTCAAGTAATTTGGGAGCAAGGAGGTCTAAGAGTTCATAAAGTCTAATCCTTTTATTTTGTAGATGAGGAAATGAGATAAAATGATTTGCCCTAGGTTGAGTATCTGACTTGTTTTTAAACAGGCTGGTTCTTGGTTTCTCTTAGTAATTCCATAAATATTTTTGGACTTCATTCAGCTTCAGAAAAGTAACTAAATGGGGTTTGCTTGTTGTACAATGGATTCTGATTTAATAGATATAAATACTTATTGTTATGACAATGTTGATATTATTACATCTTTAATTGTAATTATATACCATATAGAAGGAAAAATAGTTTTTCTAGGCCTTAGCAAGTTATAAGGAAATTTGTATTACTTTATATTTCTAATTTTTTAAAAAATCTATTTTAACATATTTGTATCACAGCCTATGTCTTATAAGTTGTATTTAAAACATTTGCTGAAGTTGAATCAACTTTCCTTTAACAAAACATTTGATTTTAAAATGAAACTCACTAGGGGCAGCTAGGTGGCGCAGTGGATAAGGCACTGGCCTTGGATTCAGGAGTACCTGAGTTCAAGTCCAGCCTCAGACACTTGACACTTACTAGCTGTGTGACCCTGGACAAGTCACTTAACCCTCATTGCCCTGCAAAAAAAAACCAAACAAACAAACAAACAAAATCAACAACAACAAAAAAAAACAAATGAAACTCACTAGACGGATGATTTGAAAAGGCATGGAGATTGTCAATGGACTATTGTGTAAGAGGAACAGCAAGTAGTCCAATATGCTGAGATCATAGACTGCATGGAGGAGAGTAATAAGACTGAAAGGTAGAAAGGGGTAAGGATGTGAAAAGCTTTAAATGCCAAACATAGGAGGTAATATTTAGTCCTAGAGGTAGTAGGAAGCCACTACAATTTACTGGGCTATGCAGATCACATCAGACCTATGCTTTAAGAAAATTACTAGAAAAATCGTGTTGACAACTATGTAGAAGATTCCTTGGAGAATGGAAGGATGTGAGGCAGAGAGACTAAATGAGAAGCCATTGCAGTAATCTAGATCAGATACAGGGATGGCCTGAAATGGGATACTGGTTATTTGACTAGAGAGAAGGGAGAAAATAGAAGAAATGTTGTAAGCAAATAAAAGCAACTGAAGTATTACTCAAATATGCTGACCTAGTGGCATCACCAGGAAGGGCTATTGAGATAAAAATAAATCATTTAGTTCTTAACCACTGTTGTGCAAGCTGTCAATCATAAATAAAGGGAAGTAGAAAGGACCAGTGAGAGCAAGGGCATCTTATAAAAGAATTCCAATATGTATGCACAGTGTGCTAGAATCCCTGGTGAGAATCACTCACCTTGCCTGCCCTCCTCAGGAGGAGGGGTCAAGAGCCCAGAATTCCCTATAACAGCAAGACTTTCTTTGTCAAGGAACCATTGAACTGTCCAGATGACAGTGTCGATATTCTCAGGCACTAATTACTGAAATGTTTAAAAGAATTTTCACTAAGGATGCTTAATTTGTATCTAGAGAATAAAATAATTATGCCTTTGGTGTGGAGAACAATGTCTTTTTTCTTTCAATTAATTGCCTAAAAGTCACCCTGTTAACATATATAATTTTTATCCATTTAGGCTTATACCGAGCAAATGCATAACGACTTCTATCTTTGTTCAATTACAATTTTTGTAGTTTCTTCCAGGAAGACAGAAGACAATTTATAAACTTGTATGAAACTTGAGAATGAGATATATCTGTCTGTCTATCTATCTAATCTATCTATGGGTTTATATATGTGTATACACATACACATACATACATATATACACATTCATAAACCTATATAAAGACATTTATACACACATTATAAATATATACATATATATGAATTATATTGCATATATGTTGATACTACAACTATGTGGCTTCAAATTCAGCAGTTAAAAAATTTTGCCTTCATCTCTTTATTCTATCTCTAACTCTTCATTATTTACCTGTTAATTTCCCACTTTTCCCTTCATATGTCTTTCCTTAATTATACATTTTTACCTCCACTCTTCTAAAGAATTTTCTTTCTTCCCTACTCCCATCTTCAACCTCTTTCCTCTTGGGTCACTCAAGGAAGTGGGGGTAGTTGGTTATGTATAATGCAAGAGGGAACAGCTAATTTAGCATTCATTCCAAGCGTCATGAGACAGACTAACTTATAATCAATTCCTCAGAGCTCTTTCTATATTAATTTTTCCTTTAGGTTGACATCATCAGAGAAGAATATTATGATCTTAACTTATCTCTCAAGATTGTAGTAACAAATACATTAAATGAGATGAAATAATGTATGCAAAATATTGGTAATTTTAAAAATAATAATTGATTTTTCCCAATTACATGGTAAAACAATTTTTAACATTTGTTTCTTTTTTAAAAGTTTTGAGTTCCAAATTCTATCCCTCCTTTCCTCCTTCCCCTACCCCCTTCCTACAACAGTGAGTGATCTGATACAGATTATACATGTGCAATCATGTAAAATACTTCCATATCAATCATTTTGTACAAGAGGACTTGAACAAGAAATGAAAGAGGGAGGGAGGGAAGGAAGGAAAGAAGGAAGGAAGGAAGGAAGGAAGGAAGGAAGGAAGGAAGGAAGGAAGGAAGGAAGGAAGGAAGGAAGGAAGGAAGGAAGGAAGGAAGGAAGGAAAGGAAAGGAAAGGAAAGGAAAGGAAAGGAAAGGAAAGGAAAGGAAAGGAAAGGAAAGGAAAGGAAAGGAAAGGAAAGGAAAGGAAAGGAAAGGAAAGGAAAGGAAAGGAAAGGAAAGGAGGGAAAATCATGTTTCAGTCTGTATTCAGACAATATCAGTTCTTTCTCTGGAGGCAGATAGCATATTTCATATAATTTCAAAAAGATCTATTAATATAAGATAGTATTGGGTGAATGTAAAAAAGATTTAGAAGAATGGAGAAAAAAATTGACTCAAGAATATTTGCAACTGAAAAAATACTGGTAACTCCAGAGCAATTTTTGGTTGGACTTATTGAATATCCTGGGGTAGGGGTCAAGGGGAGGAATGACAAGAAAGCAGGTGGCATCAAATTCAGATTTGTGTCATGACTGATCACTTAAAATAATCACATTAACCCACATTTATATCGCATTATAAGGTTTGCAAAGTACTTCACATGTTATCCCATTTGACATTCTCTTGACAACTCTGTGAGGTAGATACTATCATTATCTCCTTTTTCATAGAAGAGGAAACTGAGGCTAAGAGGATTGACCAGGGTCCCATGTCTAGTGTCTGGGGGAATATTGGAACTCATGTCACCCAGATTCCAAGTATAGCATACTACTACTCCAACTTGGCAACTAATCAATAGTATCTATAATTAAAGAACCAAATAGGGGCAGCTAGATGGCACAGTGGATAGAGCACAGGCCCTGGAGTCAGGAGGACCTGAGTTTAAATCTGCCCTCAGACATTTAATACTTACTAGCTGTGTGACCATGGGCGAATCACTTAACTCCAATTGCCTAGAAAGAAAGAAAGAAAGAAAGAAAGAAAGAAAGAAAGAAAGAAAGAAAGAAAGAAAGAAAGAAAGAAAGAAAGAAGGAAAGAAAGAAGGAAAGAAAGAAAGAAGGAAAGAAAGAAAGAAGGAAAGAAAGAAAGAAGGAAAGAAAGAAAGAAGGAAAGAAGGAAAGAAAGAAAGAAGGAAAGAAAGAAAGAAAGAAGGAAAGAAAGAAAGAAAGAAAGAAAGAAAGAAAGAAAGAATCAAATAGAAAGCAGAAGGCTTCAGAACTCCTGAATGGAGAATAGGTCAGCCCCAAGTGCCTGAGGGACTTTGGGCTTTAAGTTATTAAGTATTCCAGTAAAAGCATGAAGGAATTACCCCTAAACTTGATAATCAAATTGGAATCAATGTTAATGAACAATATTTAATGAAGACTTCCACTGCCAGAAATTTTATTATCATTTTTATAAGGAGAAATCATGTTAAATTTGACATCAGGATTACCATTTTTAAGCTTCTGCCTTTTAAAGTAGTCAGTCATTATCTATTGATTAATGATTGTTCATTTGGCATCCCATTTCCCACTCATTTTATGATTCAGTGTGGAATGTCAGATGAAGTAACAGAAGGTTATATTTTGGGCCTCTGGAGGCAAAAATAAGTAAATAAATGAAAATGAAAGAAAAGTCAGCAAAGGCTCCTGTGACCTTTGTTAATTGTGAAGGAAACAGATGCTCAGTGAAGAATGGACATCCAACCTAGCTTTGCTTGTGTGGGATTTCTGCCAGTTTCCTGATACTATTTCATGGAGTAAGCACCTATCACTTTATTCGATTTACCAGTGGTTGAGGGCAGGAACTGTTGGATTTTGCCTCTATTATCTCTTGCACCTAACACATAGAATAGGCAGTAAAAATGCCTGGCACATAGTACACAGTAAAGAAAAGCATATCTGGTGCATTTAATTAATGTTTTTCCTTAATTGAGCAAGGAGAGAGACTTGCCAAAGATGCCTTTAACCTTATGGAGAATGAGAAAACTTAAAATATAAGTCTAGAAACCTGAGTTCTAGACCTGCCTTCCCTTCCCTATCAGTGCACAAGCTTTCCCTCTACATACCTGTCTTCTCCTTTGTAAATTGGGGATAAGGGTCTTAGACTAGTTAATTGGGGGGGGGGGGGGCAGGGCAATGGGAGTTAAGTGACTTGAACAGGGTCTAGGCTTCCTGAGAGGATAGAAATGGTCTTGGAAGTTATTGCCCTTGACTCTTGACCCCGAGCCCACTTCATCCAATTATTCAATTCAATCAATCAATTCATTCAATCCAACCCAGAGGGGTTCCTGCTACTCTCTCTTGTCTGCCTTGAAGTGGTCACTCCTGGTTCTCTTCTCTCCCTGTTTCTTATCTGATGCTCTCAAGTCAACCATGGAGGTTGTCCTCATTAGGACTATTGAAAGTAACCACTGTCTTCCTGTTCCAGTGATCTTCTGTCCTGCCTTCCTGATTATAATGAAACTGTTCTTAATTTAATCTTTTGTTGTTGTTATTGTTATTTCAAGGCTCATTTTTTTAATATTTTGCAAAGCCTCAAGTTTAGATTAGATTCTATTAAAAGGTAGTATGAACATGATTAATGTGGAAATATGTTTAACATGATTGTACTATATACCCTATATCAAATTGCTTGCTGTCTTGGGGAGGAGGAAAGGGAAGGGAAACAGGGAAAGAAATTTGGAACTCAAAATTTTACAAAACTATCTTTATGTGTAATTGAGAAAAAATTTTAAAAACCTATTATGTGAAAAAAAGACAGGCATATATAAATGCATAGTGACTTTAGACTTTGGAATAATGAAGAACTGAGTTCAAGTCCCATCTCTGATATGTATGGGGGCTATGAGTGGATCATTTAACCTCTCAACTCTCTAGGACTCTAAGTTTCAGAGCATATGCTTGGTAAAGGAAATTTCCAACCAAGACATCCCTTCAAAAATGAAATCACTGGCATGGGCACATCTCCAACCACTTATCACTCTTCCCCCAAAAAACCGCTTTGTGTTTTTTTTTAAATTCTTTGAAAAAAACACACACCTTTATTTATTTGTTTGTTTATTTATTTATTTTAAAGTAATGAGCATTCTTATTTATAGTTTTGGATTCCATTTTTTTTTTATCCCTCCTTCCCTCCCTCGCCACTCCCTCCCTGAGGTGGTAAGCAATCAGATATGGGTTCTAAATGTACAAGTACATAAAACATTACCGTTAGTCATTTTAATGTTAATTGTGATTATTGTTCAAGATCCTATAGTTGCTATGCCTTTGTCATTTGGAATTGTATTGTGTTTTGATTCTCATTAAGTTTTCCATCCATTTGCATTCAAATAATTTTTACACAGAAAACGGGCTTGTAATATTTCTGTAACTGATTCTCTAGAGATGTACATTGAAGCAGTAATCTCATGGTGATTTAGACATGAGTTCTCTGTTTAGGTGATTAGAGACTCAGTGTTTTGAAAAAGAAGCAGCTTTGTGTATTCTAGCTACCTCAAAACACAAATATTTTAAATACTTGTTCTCTAATTAAGAAAAGAGGTTTGCATTTATTCAGCACTGTGTATTACATCAAATTGCATGTGCTAGACAGCTTAACCTCATTCAATCAAATTCAGTTTGAATTAGTTGAGAGAAACCACCCCCTTTTGCTCCCCCATTCCCCAAACGCTGACTTGGTAATTATGGGAACTCTATCCAATGCCATGCAAGCATTGCTAGTACAAATCTAACATTAGTAGTAGTGGGAACATAAAGTACATAGCATGTTTAATCTGTCAGGAAACTTAGAAACATTTGTCCTTGCACAAGCCTATGAGATTTGCAAATATTTTGCTTTTTGCCCAAACCATGCAAATGCAAGAGCTACTATGTGGTGCATGCATTCTTAAGATTAAAATCAATCAACAAAGCCATATGTGGTATTATTATTATTATTATTATTTATTAGACTAACCGATTTTGAACAGACCATGTTTAATTAGAAAAAAGACCCAATGCAAAGATAATCATAATGTGCTGTTGGCCATACGCCAGCATGATGTCATTGACTCATTCTCAATAGAAGATACTCGGACATATATTTTCAATATAAATACTTTAATCTTGCAGTCAGCATGCTGTCCATGGGTCATAACAATAAATATTCAGAGACAACAATCTTTGCATAATTGCAAGATCTTTTTCTTAAATATTTCAGAGACCTAATGATTTTAAGTCCTTGGCTCAATTGGCAACAGATCCTACTGGTGCAGATCAGTGAACTTTGCAGAAGAACAAACTTTGTCACAGCATCATTAATCTTGATAGAGAAGGGATTTTCAAGGTTGTTTAATCCAACCTACTCATTTTACCTATGAGGGAACTAAGGCCCAGGGAGGTTAAATACTTACTCAAAGTTATAGAGGTTGTAGAACAGGTGGAATTTGAATCCAGGCCTTCTGCTTTCAGAACCACTGCTCCTTCCATTGTAGCATACCAAGAGACTTCATCTTTTCCTCTGGCCAGTTCTTGTAAAGACTTTGATAGCATGGCACCCAGTTTCCCAAACAGTGAAATGGGATGCTGATAAATAGGTGAATGGAAGTGCCAACCATTAGAAGAAGTAAATATGCCTGAGGTTTTTTTTTTTAATTGGAGGAAAGATATTTTTCATATTTCTATCACGGCATTTAAGCCTGTATTTCTGAAAAATTTTCATAGGTGTCATATGAAGTAATTTCTGTTGGTTTTTTTTTGTTGTTGTTGTTAATTTCTATCTTTAATAAAAAGAAACCAAAAGTGAGAATGTGAATGCTTCAGGTTCTCCTTACTTATGTTTCTGAAAATACAATGAACCTATTAGCTATTGTGTTAACAAATAATAATAGCTTATGTAACACTTGAGGTGTACAAAGCACCTACTACATAAGGTAAATATATTGTAAATACTTTTAGTCTCTATTACAGCTGTGAGAAGTGATACCTTAAGAGGCAAGAGTAGAGTAAGGATTCAAATCTAGTTATTCTTGACTTCAAATCCAAGACTTTTTCAAACTAAAATGGTTACCATAGTAATAACATTAAAATGAATTATGGAAATTAAAACAATTTATGTATGTGTGTATTGTATTATTAATGTCATTAATAATAATAAAGTGTGTGATTAATAATAGCAATGCCTATACATATACAAGTACTAATTCATGTTCTATAAACTATTAAAAATATATTTTCATTGATGTGACACATGGATTGGCTTGAATAATTAAGTTTTAACTGAATAGCTTTGAAAGGGGAAGTGACAACAACTAGGCTAAGTAAGTGTCTGAACTCTGCCTTGGAATGATACAGTGCCATATCACTTTGTTGTTGTTGTTGTTTCCTTCCCATTAGAAATCATTGCATGGATAGAATTATTGTATCAGCCAGAAATACTTTTTTTAGGGGGTGGAGAGAATCTTTATAGTTTTAATCCTGCACGATTTATATACCCTTATTCTATTCTCTTACAAATAGTCTATGTTTGACATAAATAGTTTTTTGATGGAACACACCCCACCATTGTGATGAGTAATCCCTTCCTGGATACTGGCCAATAATGAGCAATGACCTACTGATAAAAGACATTTTTAATCACATTTCCATGCATAATACTATATAATCTAAAAGGTATGAGGTGTTTCCTTCCTCTAAAACACATGCATGCATGCATACACACATATACATACAAAGAGTGGTCTTTCTCTGTAACAAAGCTTTTAGGGACAGGAAAAATAAATAAGTCATTTCTACTTCTAGGCTTCTCCACCCTCCCACCCATCTCTATCAGTATTATTCCATTTTTATATAGGCTTAGTTCTTCCAAGAATATGTGTTACTAAGATGTGGTGCTTGGTGAATGTAGACTTTGAGAAAACAAGGGCTTGATCCTGGTGGCTGCAAGAAACTTGGTGCAAGCCTTGGTGTTTTTAGCCAACTATCTAGATACCATGGCAATGAGCTATATTTGGTGTGACCCAAAGACTTGGTTAGTTATAGTTAGATTTCCTAATAAATTTTGATAGGGTTTGGGGGATATTTTTTTTAATATCTGAAAACATGTACAATTGTCTCTTATCATTCCATACCATAACTTTTTGTTTTCTTACAACTCTAAATCTGTGATCCTGTGTGTTAGGTCTGTAGGTAATCAGATGAATTTATCTCGAGTATGGGTATGGGTGATTTATCATGAGTAAAGTTGATGTTTATGACCCACAACTCCTAGGGTATATATCTAAAGCTGAAAGGGACCTCAGAGGCCGTTTAATACAATACTATTTTAATGAATATAAAGTCCATCAAATTGATATAATAGAAAAATTTTTAAATAACTAAAGTTCATTTGGAGGAACACACGTAACAAGTTTGAAATCCCCATGGAAATATTTTCATAAAGTAGGAATGAAGAGGGAATGGCACTTTTAGATCTTTAGATCTACAGGATTAGTTGCAGAATCTGCTGCAATGATGATGTATGCTGGGTTTAGGTTCAAACAAATGATCTGGCTATCCTTCCTTTCTTCCTTTTCCTCCCCTCAACTCAGTGGAATTTGACCTAGATGCTGGAATTCCATGTTATAATTCTACCCCTCCATAAAGAGTTTGCACCCATGGATATGAACTCATTATTGTTAGGTCCTAACTCTCCAACACTATCTAATAATGAATTAAGTAGCATTTTTTGCATTTAGAGAATAAATTGTGCATATGTTGTAGGTAGGAAGAACAAATCACATGTGTGTGTATCTGCATGTATATGATGTTCGGTCAGATGGATGGATGGATGGGACCATTTTGCAAATTGAAGATATAAGTAAAATTCATTCATTCATTTAACTACTTATTTTTATAATATATTACATGTAAGGCACATTATGTATGTTATGCTACGGAACATGCAAATATTAACAAGACATGGATGGTACATGTCCTCAGGAAGCTTACAGTGATGTCTGATAGATAAGAAAGGTATGTAGCCATCACAGACTGCAGAATGTGCTGCGTGCCTGAAGAAAAGTACAGGGGACAGCTAGGTGGCACAGTAGATAAAGCACCATCCCTGGATTCAGGAGGACCTGAGTTCAAATGCAGACTCAAACACTTGACACTTACTACTTGTTTGACCCTGGGTGAGTCACTTAACCCTTATTGCCCCCCAAAAAAAGTACAAAAAATTTTATTGTGGGAATTCAAAATCTCAGGTATCTACCCAAGTGCCAAATTTCTCTAAAATTCATTCAAACTTACAGAAAAGAGGCCATATGTCAACTTTAAGTTCTGTATTTCTACTCTTAATAAGTATAGTGAATTGATCATATTTAGGCTCTGTTGATAAATTGTATATCTATACTTTCTTTTCCATTCTGTAGATATAGTTCTATAACATAATCAGAGGCTTCTAATAGACCCATAATGTGGTAATATATTTAAACGGATATAATTACCTTTATGAACTATCCCACAACACATTTAATTGTATTCTGTGACATCATCTCATAAATCATTAAAACTAAATGACTTAGTTCAAAGTGGATGAACATAATGCAATTGGTGATTTTAATGCTATTACTATGTAATAGTTTTAAGGAATCATATCCTGATATTACATGGTCATTAAGATATGGAGATAGAGATGGAGATGGAGATGGAGATGGAGATGGAGATGGAGATGGAGATGGAGATGGAGATGGAGATGGAGATGGAGATGGAGATGGAGATGGAAACACACATACAGATAGATAGAGAAATAGATCCCTGCTTAATGAACTTCTGTCCCCTAAAGAGACAAAAGAGATGGATATGGTCAAAGACAGGCAGAACTATTTGAAGATAAATCATCTTGAAGACAAAAAGTGTTGAATAAGTGTTCAATTTTTCAAGGGATATCAACTAAAACTGTGATTTCAGGGATAGAGTGAACTCTCAAAGGAAGGATATTTCTCTAACAATGCAGATCAGCACCTTCTCTGGAATTTACAGTTTTATAGAGTAAGCTAGATGCTGGAATTCCAAGATATTTTAAGTAAGTTGCCTAGGATCACACTTTCATTATGTATCAGAGGCCAGACTTGAAGCCAAGTCTTACTCTCCAGCTACTACACATGTTCCGACTTAACTCCACAGTAGGTTTTCATGGCCTTTATTTGCCTACTCTCCATCCTTAGCCCCTGATTTCCAAAGAGCAGGGATGATAGAAAGTAATAATGGAGACAATGACTTAAATGAACAGGAGAAAAAAATCACCCCACAATTCTTTTAAATACCCTTTGCCAGTCAGGTCTGTAAGGTTGGAAAGAGACAGAATTAAAGATTTAGTACCACTTTGAGTTGACATGAAAGAGAGTACACTATGGGATAACTGTTTTTGTATCATTAAAATACCATCAAAAGACAGTGCTTTTTCTAGAGAGTACAAATATTGGTCATCTTCAGTAACTTTCCTTATTGTCTTATGCATATAGTCACTAAGGTGGTTGAATATGGCTTACTGTTATAGTAAATAGGTACCTGATGAAGAACTTAAGCCTTCAGTTGTCTGAATCCACTAGGATCAAGTTTCTCTAGTTCTACATAAGCAGAGTACACATCAAGTAACACAAATTCTAGCATGACCTGAACATTGATAAAAATTAAATACTGCTGTGGATAGAGGGAAGACTTGTATTTCAAAGCCACTTTTAAAGCAAGAATATAATTCTTTGATCTAGAGCTAGAAAGAACTTCCAAGGCAACCTAATCAAGTCATCTAATTTAACAGATGAGTAAACTGAGACCAAGGGAGGTTAAGTGACTGGTCCAAGGTTATACAGACTGTAATTCTTTAGCATTAGGATTTCAACCTGTTCTCTGAGAGACTCAGTGTTCTTTCCACTTTAACTTTAAAGTTTTTCAACTTTAACTCAAAATGTACGGTTTTGCTTATCTAATAGCTTTTAAAATGAAATATTTTGCAATTGCATAATATCTTTGCTATCTACTTCTCTAATTTTCATGTTTCCGATAGCATATAACTATAGATTTGGTTATTAAATTACACTTTATTATTCAAAAAAGTCTGGATAAGTACTTTCCCTTTAATAAAGCTGTATCATATAAGCCCTGGAGACATGGCATTGTATAGTAGCATAAAATATTACTGACATGTCTGTAAGGTTCTTGGTATAATTTCTATTTTTAAAATGTCTATGTGTTAGCTTTCCTTGAAACAAGGAAGTGTAACCATCTCTGATTCATTAGTAGGAAGAAATTCAAATATGTGGTACAAGTGCCTCAGATTACGTGCTTCTAAGGCACCACTTCTGAAATGCATAAATCATAGTGTGTTGGGGGCAGCTAGGTGGCGCTGCAGTGGATAAAGCACTGGCTCTGGATTCAGGAGAACCTGAGTTCAAATCCGGCCTCAGACACTTGACACATACTAGCTGTGTGCCCCTGGGAAAGTCTCTCTTAACCCTCATTGCCCCACAAAAAAAAAAATAAAATAAAGATAAAAAAAATCTTAGTGTGTTACTATAAATTGAGTGAACATATGGATTTCCTAATCATCTCATGCTTGATAAGGAGATATAATATTTCAACAAATTGTTAGGTTTTACTTAGAAGCATGGGCCTTTAATTCAAATATTCTATATAGGGCAGCTAGGTGGTGCAGTGGATAAAACACTGGCCCTGGATTCACAAGGCCCTGAGTTCAAATCTGGTCTCAGACATTTGACACTTACTAGCTGTGTGACCTTGGGCAAGTCACTTGACCCTCATTGCCCTGCAAACAAAAACAAAACAAAACAAATTTTCTATATAAGCTTGCTCTATCTATCTATCTTTTTATCCATCCATCTATCCATCTCTGTTATCTATCTATCTAATCTATCAACTGTCATCTGTCTATTTATCAACTATCATCTATCTATCTCCATCCACCCATCTATATATGTTAACCTAGATAGATATACATGTCTATATATAACTATATCTATATGCTGACCTACATATATATAGTATATATATATATATACATCTCTTTCTCTAATATATATATATAGATAGATAGATAGATAGATATAGATATCTCAAAATTTTTTTTTCTCAAAGTGACCCTCTTTGATCAAAACCAAACAAAAGATGATTTGGACTTAGATTGTGACTCATGCTTCTCTGATGTGATGTTAAAAGCACAATGTGAAAAGAAGCAAGACCATTTGTTAAAAAGTAAATGACCTTAAACCGCCTACTAAAAATGCATTTGCTTTCAAAAGCATTGTGCAGTGGGCAAGTATGCTGTCTGTCTAGGTTGTTTATTTAAAAAAGTAAATTTGGGCTTGATTTAGGGAAAAACTTCCAAATGTGGGGTAGGATTCTTTGAAAAATCATGGTTTTCCATTATTAAAGATCTTCCAGCAGAGTCTGAATGATCACTTTTTAGTTATGCTATAGTAGGTATTTCTTTGGAGTATAGGTTAGACTAGATGACTGTTGGATTTTTTTCAAATTTGCAATCCTGTGATTCTTGTTGAATTATAGAAAAATTGGAATGTGATCAGGACAAGACATGTTTTTAGTGAATAAGATAATTTTCTTCTACTGGCTCCAAAGAACTATTGTTCAGCCAAAGAAAAACAATTTTGTTTTGTGAATAATCAATATGAGAAGTAATTCAATTTGAATGAATTCTTTTTTCTTTATGCTGTCTTCATAGAATCTGACTAAAAGATTTAGAGGGAATTAAAAAGGCAGATATAAAGATGGATTTGAAAAGCAAAAGTGCTGTATTCTATATTTATTTATATATTTTTGTTTATATGTATACACATATATATGTGTGTATGTATGTATACACACATACATATATTCACTAGCTCCAAAAATAAGAGGCCATAGAGATTAGTTTAATCATCTGTTTCAAATTCACTTCTCTCTGTTTTCGTGATTAGAATGAAGACAATTACATGCAAGAAGCTAGAAGATGTTAAATATTGTAAGTAATATTTAACTTGATGGACAGTCATCAGTCAGCAACTGAATGTAATATCTATTTGTACACTTAATCCCATAGTTTGTTGAGAGGCACCATAGTATAGCAGAGAGCAGACTGAACTTTGTTTTAACAAGAGCTATATTCAAAACCTGTGATCATAATTCCGTGATCTTGGGAGAGTCACTTAAATTATTTGAGCCTCAGTTCCCTCATTTATATTAGAAAAGCTTAGACTCAATGGCTGTCTGAGTTCTCTTTAAATTCTAAGTCTCTCCTAAGCCAATTCTACCAAGTTATGATTTGGCATGGATTGGTGCAAAAGATCTGATCATCTTTTATGGGTTTTTTGTTTGTTTGGTTTTGGAGACAATTGTAAATAAGTGATTGGCCCAGGGTCACATAGCAAATAATAGTAAGTATCTGAGTTTGGATTTGAACTCAGGTCCTCTTGATGCCAGGGTTGGGGATTTATCCACTGTGCCACCTAGCTGTCCTGATCATCTCTTAAATTAATATGTCCTCATTTTGCTTCTCAATTGAAACTTGCAGCTACATAGGTAATGATCTGGATTGAAATATGAGATAAAATTCTGCTAACTGGCTTCTCCAAGGACTTAACTGTAGAAGATTTTAGTAGTGTGTTGAATATTCATTTTCATCTGAAATGTTGACTGTGGTTTCAATGGCTCTAATTCAAAGAAAATAAAGTTTCTAATTTTATTATTGATATTGTAACAATTCAATTTAATTTAGTTTTCATTCTGGAATAAATGATGAGTGACATTTTCTTATGGATTAACCTGCTGAAAGAAAGATGAAGGTGTTTGGGAGTGTTTGCTTATCTTAATGATATGATGCTCTTATCTTAAATGTGTTGTAATCATTAATGAAGTACCTGTTATATGCCTGGCACTGAATGTACTGGTGGTTAGAAATGCAGTGGCAGAAAAATATAACAGTCTCTGCCCTCAAGGGGTTTGTGTTCTTCTGGTAGATATAATCTTGGTACAGACGTATGAATACAAGTGAACAGAAGGAGTGAGAGCTCACGATCAGTCAGTGAGATAAAGCAAGGATACCTTGGGAGAGGAGACCCATGCATGGAGACCTATAGGGTCCCAAGATCCCAATGAATTGCTTCTTGGGGCTTGAAGGGGATGCTAGGCACTTGGGGAAGCTGCTTGGTTCTACAAAGAGGGCCACCTAATGTCACAACCCTTGTGATTTTAGCTTTTGACTGTTATGAACTTGAACATCAGAGGCCTATCAAGAAATTATTTGAAATTAGCTTCCTTAATATAGCTAGCTATATTGTAGATTTCCTTCCTATCTTTCATTATATAGGTATACAGATTAGCAATATGCTCATTCCTGGACTATTGAGTTTACAGACAAAAATTCCCAAGAGCCTAGAAAGTCTTGACCATGCCCTTGGAGCCACAGGATACCAAATATCAAGCATTAACAGCAAATTTGGATTCCCAAGTGGAACCTTACAAATTTATCTAATTCATATGTGCCCAGAATCAGTAAATCTGTGAAAATAATTTAGCCCTTCAATTGGGTTTCAAGACCTTCTGCTCAAATTCTCAGCCAGAATGTCAGCAGGGATTTTATATGTGCAAGGGAGAATGAGGCAGGTTTGAATGTCATTCAGAACAGGAAAAGGAGTAACAGTGGTGTAGAATAACCCTCTGTTGGTTCATTGGTTTGCTTTGGTCTGGAGCCAAAAAATCCAAAGATTTAGAAGTTAAAAGCCCCACATCTCTTCACTGTCACTTTTTTTTTCTCTCCAACATTCATTTATTTCCTCATTTCTCGATTTCCCCGGGAGCAGTTTACTCTCATGGTTCCTGACCTAAATGGCTACTCAAAAATTTTTATTATTTATATTCGTTTCTTATCTGGGAGTTGGAAGAACTGTGTGTTTTCCATTGTTGCAAATTATTTTTCCCCTGACTTTGTTTTCTCTAAATGAGTCGTTCCCATAAAGGAATTTAAAATGTGGGCAATTGTTATTCTGTGTTCCCAAAGTTGGTAAAAACAAAACAGAAAAGCAAAATGTTGACCATGCAGTGAAGGGTTGTTAAAACTTGGCTTTGGATGGGTAGGGAAGGGTGTGGGAGTTGGAGAGCAGAAAAATGCTTTTAATGAGACCAGTAAGGCAGTTAGTCAACAAAGAGGGTGTACTCAATTTTTTGCATTTCTACCTACAAATTAGTGAGTTGTACGATAAAGGGATTTCATTTGAAGGTTTTTTTTTTTTTTGTAAAATGGTTATTTGCAACTGAATAATAGTAGATAATAAAGATCAAAGATATTACAGATTATTGCCCTAGGCCAGATTTAATATGGGGTGGATCTAGTCCCTTTGAGAATAATTTTCGCTGTTTTCTACAGATGTGGAGCTAAAAACAGGGCAAAAGTTATTGAACACCCTTCCTCCCTAGATCCTCTTCTACCATCTCTTCCCCTCTTCCCTGTTCTTCTCCACAGTTGGGGAACTGATGGTCAAGGTAGTAGGAAAGGGGAGGAATTCATCCTTTCATTGGTCTGACATAAAGACCTTCTCTGATGTGCTGGTCCATATTATAACATTGATTCTTGCATGTACATGTATTTCACAAAACTCTAGAAACTTGTAAGCTCGACCATATGTTTTCTAGATATCATTGTTGAATATCCTAAGTAGTAACTGGCTCCTATTTGAAACTCACACTGCCTAATGAAATGATAACTAACCTCCTTGTTCTATTTCCATGGTATCTGGTAACTGTAGTTTTTGTGAATTTAGGCATAATAATGGAATCTTAGACTCCATGGGAACCTGGGATACTTTAGTCCTGACTCATTTCATTAATAAACTTAGATAGAAAAAGTTAAGTGACTTACCCAAGATCTCATAGATTAGCAATAGAAAATGAGAACAGCTAGAACATGGGGCTCCTAAGTTCCAGATGAATGATCTTGCCGTGAAATTCCTCTAATAAATGCGGAGGTTATTTTGGGGGGGTGGGGCTGACCCAATGTTCATCCTTGTAGGGAGCTCTTGAGGAAATTACTTCAGCCATTGTAGGTCTGAGCCTATTCTTCAACTTAAAGTTTAAGAGAATTTTCTGGGCCACTTAGAAGTTTGGCGATGAGCTGTATGATGAGCCATATGACCAATTATAGGCTCTGTAATAGAAAAGATCCTGTATGTGTCAGGGAAGGGACTGGAACTCAGAACTTCCTGACGCAGAGGCCGTTTCTCTAGCACCTTTACCAGGCTACTTCTTTTATTGTTCACTATTAGGTGGCACAAAGAATAGGGTGCTGTACTTGGATTCGGGAAGATCCGAGTTCAAATCTTACCTCAGACACTCAGCAGCTATGTAATCTTGAAGAGTCATTTAACTTCTCTGATCCTCAGTTTCTTTATCTGTAAAATGAATAGCATCTGCCTAACAGGATTGTTGTAAGGATCAAGTGAATTTGCATATCTTTAAGCTCTATATAAATGATAGTTATCTTTAAACTAGGCAAGCATACAAATATGAGTGAATGAATATGGTAGGAAGTCAATCTCTTTCCAAAAAGATATTTTAGAATGGCCTTATTAAAAGAATATTTTCAAATCCTATTTTAGTTCTTTGTAAAGGAAAGGTAATATTTATAATATTTAAGAGCAAATGTCTTTATAAATAGGCTAATATGAGAAGGCTTGTTTAGAGTGAAGCTTTTTAAACTGTGGGTCGTGAGCCTATTGGGGGGCCATGTAACTGTATGTGGGGGTAGCAACAAATTTGGCAACAGTAAAAGGTTATGTGTGATTATGTATACCTATTTTATATACCTATGTGCCCAGGGTCATGTAAAAATTTCTCAGGGGGAAAGGGTTCACAAGAGGAAAATGTTTAAGAAGCCCTGGTCTATAGCACTTGACTTAAATATCTAAATTCCTGCTTTATCCATAAAACCAGTGATTTCAAAATCAATCTATTGGCCATGATTAGTTTATAAGAAGCTTGCAAGTAATTCTCTGACATCGTCATTACATCATCTTTTGCCAGTCAACTGTGAGCCATTAGAAGGAACTACTGATTAGCATTTGACTTATAGAGATGTGGCCAGTAGTCTCTGAAAGCAAAGCTTGTTACCTATGTGATCTTCACAGAGTCACAGCTTTCTCATCTATAAAAGGAAGGGGTTGGACTTGGCCTTGGAGGCCCCTTCCAACACTAGGTCTGTAAGCCTGTGATGTGACTTCATCTTTCCCTGTAACTTGTCTGAAAGGGAAACTACAAGAAAGAAGAATCAAGAAGGCAAACACTTAAAGAGAATACTCTAAAGAGAAAGGCAGATTCCAAACTTGGAATTGGAGTAAATATAATTAATTATCTTTCCAGTTTCCTTGAAAGATAACAGTAGAAAGAAATCAAAATGAATAACCAAAAAAAAAAAAAAAAAAAGCTCAGGATTGGCCCCAAGTCAAAAATAAAGGAAATGATTACAAAGTATTTGATTATACAAATTTGTTGTTTTCATTAATTCTTTATGGAGGGTTGGGGGGGGCGGATATTGATATCTGACAAAAGAAAGGCACTTTAATTTCAATAGCCAAACAAAATAAATGACAGATGGATTGCAATATGACTGAAATGACTTAAAACACCAACCTTTTGTTGTTGTTGTTGTTGCTGTAAAGCCTGAAAGGGTGGGGGGGGGGGGAGAGATTCACTTTAAACACTACTGAATGATTTAAAATGCTTTTTGAGAAATAATCTCAGTAGTCACTTAGTGATTCACGTAATCCCATTTACTGCTTATGTGATGTCTATGCTTTCTCTTAATGGAAGGCAATCCCCCGGAAACTATTAGAAAATACTTAATGCATAGATTATCCGACTTGATTGTCTTTCAGTTACTATTATTTAAAACCCAGGGAATTATTTTCATTTGATTATATGTTTGATTAATAAAAATGACTTACAAGTTAAATTCATGGATAATTCTCAACAACAATTTACTCATTATTTTCAAAGCTTTCCTCTACTGTATTTTCAAAGATGCTAATGTTTGGCATTGTGCAATAGTTCCTTTTCCTTTGGAATGTCCAACATGAATGGTGTTCTCAAAGTTAGAAAAGCCTGCATTCAGGTCCTATCTCTGAGATAGGTAGATGAGAGAGAGAGAGAGAGAGAGAGAGAGAGAGAGAGAGAGAGAGAGAGAGAGAGAGAAAGCGAGAGCTAGCGAGCTTGGCTGTGAGATCCTGGGCAAGTCCTTTTTTCAGTGCTCTTAACCACAGATTTAAAAAAATGGGCTCATGGGCTGCATTCAGTCCACAAAACTCCTGAGTGTGATCAAAACTAGATTAAAAATCTTGTACCTATCTGATTTTAGTTTTGATCCATTAATTTATATATATATATAAATTAATGGATCAAAACTAAATATATATATATACATATATATGTATGTGTATATATATATATAATATGACAGTTTTCTAAGCCAAAATGTAAGCCTGCAGGGATCCTTGTTCATGATTTGGTGGGCCCCATTTCTATTTGAGAAATAGTTACTAGCATGACTGCTCTCAGCAATTCCCTAAGATTCTAGCTTATAGAGAAGAGGCCAGCCTGCATTGGTAGAAGGAATTTCCTTATCTGGGAAGGAGGAAAAAAAAATTGGTTCAATTTAAGATACATTGTACCTATAATTTATTGAATGTGTTTTCATGTCATTTAGAAAAGGAATTAAATTGTTACCATTTCTGTATGACATTTCTGTTTAGTGTGAGTGCTTCCATTTTAGTCTTTTCTTTTACATTCCACATTTTAAAATTGTGACTAACAATTGTGCTTTACTGTATATTATATAATTCTTGGTGAAATTTACAAGACATTGAAAATGGAGATATGTTTGAGGAGATTTGGGGAGTATTTTCAATTTATCCTGTGTATAGCTTGATTGTTCATAGTTGTTTGCATGTTTTTCCCATTGAAATGAAAACTCTTTGAGGGCAAGTACTTTTTTTTTTTTTTTTATGCCCAGTGATTAGTAAAGTGCCTGGCCCAGAGTATTTGATTTTGAGTAAAAGTCATTCAAAGTTTTCTTGGGTTTGAAAAATGGAATTGGGAAAGTTTACTATGATAGAATGAAATTTTTGTTTAGCCTAAAAATCAAATAACAAGCCATTATTTAGTCTTCTAATATACATTCCCTGTCTTTGGTCTTAAGTTGTATATTGCATGTTTTGAAATCACTATTAACAAGAATTAATTTTGTTTATATATTTGGTGCTTAGTGGGATATAAGGGGCCTTCAAACAAAATCAGAAGTGTTTTAGGAACAATGGAGTAAAAATATAATTCCAAGTTTGTCCTATCACAAATTTCATTAGCTTTAAGTGATTTTTTTTAATTAAGTCTAAATGTCCCACAGGTTAATCTTTCTTAGTTTAAATTAATTTAAACATTTTCCTTAAGAGGTCAACTTTGTGTGTGTGTGGGGGGGGCAATGAGGGTTAAGTGACTTGCCCAGAGTCACACAGCTGGTAAGTGTCAAATGTCTGAGGCTGGTTTTGAACTCAGGTCCTCCTGAATCCAGGGGTGGTGCTTTATCCACTGCGCCTCCTAGCTGCCCAAGAGGTCAACTTTTTAAAATATTAGTTTCCCTTGGAAGCAGTTATCAGGATTTCCTCTTTCCTTTCTTCATTTTGTCTTCACTCCATTGATTGGATTCAAATGTCTACATCCTGTGACCTTGGGCAAATCACTTAACCCTCATTGCCCCGCAAAAAAAAAAAAGAAAAGAAAAGAAAAGAAAAGAAAAGAAAAGAAAAGAAAAGAAAAGAAAAGAAAAGAAAAGAAAAGAAAAGAAAAGAAAAGAAAAGAAAAGAAAAGAAAAGAAAAGTCTATATCCTAAAAAAAAAAAACCCTAAGAATAAAATGCCTTAAATTTGCTTTATAAGTAACTAGGTAAATGAAAATGAATAGGAACCTATAAGTAGGGAGATTCTTTCTCTTTAAAATTATAAAGGAAAGTGGAGTTTGGGTATTTCAACTTTTAATATTTGTACAATTTTGACCATTTATTCAGAATAGGAAGACATATGCCTTTCATCCTTTCCTTAGTTTCATCCTGAAGGGCCCTTTCTTAACTCAATAATTGCTCTTAATTGTGTAGGTATTTACATTATTCACACCTCAACTTCCAGCTTTCTTTTTTAAACTCTATAACTTGGAGCTAATGACTTTTATACATAACTGTTAGCCCTGGAAGAGTTCGATCTTTTTTCTTTACTCTGGAGGAGGTCACCCCAGAATATTGTTGAGTACCACATTGTTTTTCTTTGAGAATTTCTGTGGTATAGGTAATTGCTATTGAGGAAATTCCCTCTATCCATTCAGCATATAGTTATAGAGATTTACCTACAGCCCTAAAAGATTCAAGTGAAACCAGCACTTATGGGTGGTTTAGTGGATTTTGAGTTTAATGTGGAGTCAGGAAAATTAGCATTCAAATCCAGCCTTAAAGTGCTTATTATCTATGTGACCCTGGGCAAGTCACTTTACTGCCTACTACAAATTTCTTATCTGTAAAATAGTGATAATAGTACCTATCTCCTCTAAGGAGAGGACTAAATGTAAATGTGAGGACTAAATGTAAATCTGAAAGCCCTGTATAAATGCTGTCTATTGTTACAATTATTATTTAGCCAGTAGGTAGTTCTTGAACCCTGACTTCTTGAACTAAGGCCAAATCAATATCTACTCTAAGCTGCTTGACAGTCACATTTTTATGTCATGTAAACAATATTTTCATTGTTTTTGATACTATAGCATCTGTTTTGAATTCTTATTAAATTTTAGTAGGGTTGTTCTTGTTATTACCGGTGAAGGGTCATCACCATATTTGAAATAAATTGGATCAACACTTGTGAGAAAATTGAATTTGGCTGAATATATCTCCAATGAATGCTGCTGAACCTTTTTCCCCCTCTGAGTTATGGGTTCTTTCTCCATGATACTTGATCAATATAATTCAGCATATTCCATTTGTCCATTGATATATTATCATGATAGCTAGTGGACAAATAAACAAACATCTCACTAGAGGTTATACTGATATGGTGAGCCTGGTGAGCCAGTCTTGTCAATAATAAACCACATATTCCTGGGTCACACTGTCACAATAAATGGAATATTACAGTTTGTCATGTCAAGAATTTACATACTGGGGGTGGCTAGGTAGCACAGTGGATAGAGCACCGGCCCTGAATTCAGGAGGTCCTGAGTTCAAATCCAGCCTCAGACACTTAACACTTAACTAGCTGTGTGACCCTGGGAAAGTCACTTAACCCCAATTGCCTCAAAATTTACAAATAAATAAAATAAAGAATTTACATATTTAATGGCATTGTTGAGAGGAGTGTGTTGTTTTTGTTTTTTTTTTTAAAGAAAATCACCAATTTGGTTTCCACTGAAAATTCTCAGTGTATTACAAAATTTGATGCTGTTGACTCAGGTTTCCCAATGGCTAAAAGTTGTGCTCTTGGATATTAAGCCTCCCTTAAAAACAAACAAGAAAAAAAAAGAAACAAAGAAAAAAAAAAAGAGGGGCAGCTAGGTGGTGCAGTAGATAGAGCATTGGCCCTGGATTCAGGAGGACCTGAGTTCAAATCCAACCTCAGACACTTAACACTTACTAGCTGTGTGACCCTGGGCGAGTCACTTAACCCCAATTGCCTCACCAAAAAAAAAAAAGAAAAAGAAAGAAAGAGAGAGAAAGAAAGAAAGAAAGAAAAAGAAAATGAAAAAAAAGAAACCTCATAGTTATAATTAGTTCTAGTCACATTTGTTTATACTCCAAAGTCAACTTGCTTTATACCACAGTATTTTCCTTGAAAGGATACCAATAACAATGTTTGATATTGTTCCTAGCTTAAAGGAATTGCTAATATTTTCTTTTAGCATTTTCTTTTGGCCTTACTTCTTACCAATTTCAATTTTAAAAACTTTATGACAAACCAAAAGGGAAGTCAAGATTTTAATTTATTAATGCAAGTCATCCTAAGTAGGCCATTAGCATAATAATAACGATAGCACTTCTATAACACCTAATGTATGTCAGGTGCTGTTCTCAGCACTTTGCAAATATTATCTGATTTTATCCTCATGACAACCCTGGAAGGTAGGTGCTATTTTTATTATCATTTTACAGATGTGGAAACTAAGGCAAACAGAGGTTAAGTGACTTATCTAAGACCACACAGCTAGTAACTAACTCTCTGAGACCACATTTGAATCCAAGTCTTCCTGACTTGAGGCTCAGCACTCTATATCTTCTGTCCTACCTAACTGCTTCTGTCAAATGGTTCACCATTAGAAACTGGTAGTATTTCAGGGGCAGCTAGGTGGCACAGTGGACAAAGCACCAGCCATGCATTCAGGAGGACCTGAGTTCAAATCTGACCTCGGACACTTGACACTTAGTAGCTGTGTGACCCTGGGCAAGTCACTTAACCGTCATTGTGCCACAAACAAACAATAAACTAGTGATATTTTATTAGTGGAAATGACATTAAGAAAAGATATTATTATCTGCTTTACCACTGCATCTTAAGGATCACGAGACATTTGACTTGTGGCCAAAACCCTCCACATGTACTGTCTCCCCAATTAGAATAGCTCCTCAAGAGCAGAGACTTTTACCTTTTCTATTTGTAGCCCCAGAACCTAACAGTGCTTTGTTCATTTATTCATTGACTGGTGATATGAATCTAGAACTGGGCTCAGCCTTGAGGCTCTCAACTTATAGTCTCTCTAGTATAGCTCTCCTGGACTGGATACTCACCCATGGCAGTGGCTTCCACCACAATGAATACAAGGATTGTTGGTATCTACGCAAGTTAGGCAAAAGAAACACCACTATTAAACACACCTTGAAATTATATGAAATCTGCAGTGCTGAGATGGAACATAAGTCTAATGTAAGAGATTTAGGGATTGACTCAGGACGGGGAGATAGTTTCGTCGTTCTGTCCTCTTAGCCATTATCACAAGGGTTCCCTTTTTCACATGTGACTGACTCCAAGCAGATACCTGCCAACAATGGTGCAACAGTAATGTTAAAAGTAAATAAATAAATGAATGAATGAATGAATGAATGAATGAATGAATGAATGAATGAATGAAATTTTTTAAAGCCCAGTCAGACCCTTCTTTCTCTTAGCTGCTTGGGTCTGGTGGAGCAGTGAGTAGCACATGAAATCAAGAGACAGAGGATCTTGAGACATTCTGATTTCTGGGCTTACGTATGGCAGCCTTGAATTTGGTTGAAATATTTCTCTGGCCAAAGCAGTTTATGGGCCTTTGGGTTAAGTCTGCCAAGTGGGGCTGTTCTAAGAAACTTTTCAGAGAAGTTGAAGGGGATTCTGCTTTTGCTCCCTGGAAAACATCACATGGTCCTCCGAGAATGGAAATCTTCAGGGTAATTAGGTCTTAGCACTGAGAGAGTTCATTTGAAGCAGAGGGGTATGACCAGGGTACATTCGTTGTTTGTATATATGCGCATGTGAGTTTGTTTATTTAACTAATTGGGTCCCCTTTGGTTTTGTAGGGAGTCTTAATCATCCTGGGGCCTTTGGGAAAGCGACATTGTAAAAACTAAATGCTGTTTAGGGTTTGGGCTCTAGGAATATTTTCTAATACTCCAACTATGACAATTCAGAAAGTTGGGCTTCTTCCTTGAATAAATATTGAAATGGATGGTTGGATGGATGGATAAATAATTGAATGAATACGTAAATAGATGTTGGAAATATGAGAACCAAAGAACACCTCCACCAAAGCAAACGCCACAATCTTTCACATACTCCTTTTAAACACAGTTATGAGATTCTGTGCTTTTGTGATTCTCTCACATACTGAAATGCTCTTTTTCTAGTATCTTTAAGTATAAAGGAATTTGACTGCATTTTTAAAGGAGTCTTTGCTGTTTACAACCTTTTTTTTGTTTTTGTGATGCAATTGGGGTTAAGTGACTTGCCCAAGGTTTCACAGCTAGTAAGTGTCAAGTGTCTGAGGCCAGATTTGAATTCAAGTCCTCCTGACTCTAGGGCCAGTGCTGTTTACAACCTTTTAAACCTATGAGGTAATGCTGTACTATTGTGAGCATGGACTTTATTAATGGACAAGAGCATAGGAAATACTTTTAATACTTTTGGAAATTATTAATTTTAGGCTTGCTTATATTCAGACTTAAAACATGTTTTGGGAGATCAGAATGCTTAAAACTCCATTTCAAATTAATCTAATAAACTCTTATGAGAACTGTTTCCCCATTGCTAATTGTAGGTATGTAAAATTATAATGCCCAAAGGAAGGGAAAATTACACCTTATTTATGTGACATTTTGCGGGAATGAGTTATCTTGTTTTAGGAGATAGAACACTAAACTAAGTCAGGAAGACCTGAGTTCAAATCCCATCTAGAACATTGTATAACTCTGGGCAAGTCATTTCACTCTCAGCCTCAGTTTCTTCATCTGTAAAATGGCAGAAGCAATAGAATCTACCTCATGGGATTGTTGTAAGGATAAGATAAAATAGCATGTATAAAGTGCTTTGGAAATAGAAAAGTGTTATTTTGCTTACTCCACCTTGGTGATTTGCCAGAGAACAGAAGCAACAAAACTTTCTATTTTAGCCATTTTTATTGAACTTGCTAAAACTTATTATGGACTTCCCTGTATTACCAAACAAAGTGGCCATAATTTAATCTTTTCTTGATTACTGAGCACTGTTATAAGTAACTAGTTATTGGACTAATATAATAATGTCCTTGGAACCACTGAGATTTGTAGAGATCTAGTTTTAACTGGACACTGTTACCCCACTGACAACACAAATACACACACTCTCAAAGAACTCAACATGTGGCACTTTCCCTTTTTGATTCATTTTTAGAACCTATTTGACCTTTCATATTAATATGCTAGCAGTGCTCTACTAAATCATGAATTTCATTTGGGTTGACTGGAATATTAAATGCATATTTTGGTTTAAGGATAGAGACAAAAGCTCTGTATTACTAATGCATCTATCCAGAACTGTGCATATTCTTTTTCAACATGTTCTTTGATGTTTGAAGAGATGGCTCCTTTAAGAGCCTATATAAATTTCTATTACTCAGATAGAGAAACAGCATAATACTGAGTTTTGAGCTGAAGAAGGATGGATATTTCGAGACCTAACCCCACCACGTTGTCATGGAGTATAGAACCTGGACATCCTCTTTGGGATGTCTCAGGCACCTTTTTTTTTTTTTTATGAATGTAGAGGCAGCTGTATGTCATAAGGAGAATTGTTTTTGTTTTTGTTTTCTATTGGAGAGAATTGATTATTTGTGTTGCATTGTTACTAGCTAGGCATTTGCATACTAAGAAGAGGGAAGATGGAAAATAGGGCTTTTCTCTTACTAAGTAATCTCCACGCTATTATGAGAAAGACCTCTACTCATGTTACAGATATTATAAGTTCAAAATCAATAAAATAATTCATTCAAGTTTTTTTCTGCTAAAATGTGGGTCTTAACTGCACTTATGCTCTCAAGGACAAGGAAAAGGGTGTTCTTTTAAAAGTGAACATTTTAATTGATTAATTCCCTCTGCAGCCTAAATACTGGGAGAGGGTTTTGCACAGCTCGCTGAGTTTGTGTATTTGGAATACATATATAGTATGCCTTTCTGTGATTTCACGAATTATAATATTCTATATCTTGTTAACTCTGTATTTTATCTTTTTAACCTTTGTGTGCCTTAAAGGACCTAGTACAGGGTCAGAAAACACAAAGATAAATAGTAGGTATTTAACAAATAGTTGTGGTTCAGGGGAAAAGGCACTAAACTAAAAGAACGAGATGTGGATTCTAGACCTGATTCTGCCACTAAACAATCATGGCATAGTCAAGTCTCTTAAGCTCTTTGATGCCTCATCTGTCCTGCAATAGGGTTGTATTGCATGATTGCTGAAGTCCCATCTAGTACTAATATCCTCTGGTTCAACGGTACCCACAATTTGTTTATTATCGGGCTGATCTTTCTAAAATTATAGAATCTTGGAGCCAAAAAGGATATTTTTTTCTTATTTTCTACAATTTAGTATTTTTTTCCTCTTGGAAATTAATTTCCCTTTGATGACAGGGATTGCAGCCCGGCTTATACAAGTCTTACAGATCTTGCCTCATAAGTTCACCCTAGGGAGTCCAGCCAATATACTCATGATGTGGATAATAATAATAATAGTTATTATTATCATTAATAGTAACAAGTGTTAACTTTGGATAGTGATAAGATTTATAAAGCACTTTACATCAATTATCTTTCATAATTTCATCAGAGTTTCTGGGCAGATAGGGAGGAAAGATTAAATGAATTCATTGATTTTTCCAGTTCCTTTGAGTTTGATTAAATCATTTGGAGCACAGGAAATTTCAAATTATTGGTCAAAATGAGATTTGGAAAATAACTTTAGTTTTCAATTATCCATCCATCTTATGTTACCTTTTCATTGCTGTAGGTATGTGAGAGTTGATTTTGTATAAAACATGTCATGCATTTGGAGAAAAAGAAATATACAACATATTTCTTTCTGAATGTATTTTTATTTGTGTATATGTGTAATTGTCTATTTGTTGGAGGCTTAGAGACATCATACAACTTCTAATTTTATATCTGATAGAGGCATGTCTCATTCAACTAATTAACATGAAAATGAGTTCATACTAAGAGCAAAGATCAAGGAAGAGGTTTTCCTTATGAATTTTCTTGAACTTTTCTTGAAACATTTAAACTTTGAAAGGAACAGTGACAGGTCCATATTTTTGAAGCCATAGAAACATCTCAACATTTGCCTACCAGAGAATTTTAATTTGAAGGCATAGGAACAGAACCCCCACATTGTGCCCATTGGTGCCTCTCCCCTGGTCTGCAGGAATGCATGTGTGCTTCATCTAAACCAGGACCAGGAAGATGCAATGGACTGCCTGCTCAGTAATCAGAGGGGCTATGTTTTTCACCAAAATCAACAGGGTAAACATTACTGCAACACATGTGTTTCATTGCAACCTGCTGTTGTTAGCCTTCAGAGAATAGAGAGCACAGGGCAAGCCCTGGAGGGAATTACAGGCAAATGAAGGGATTTAGCTAGGGCTCAACTCCCCTGGAGCAGGTCTCTAAGGCAAGCAAATGTTTCAATCTTTGCCTCATTGTGGCACAAGGGGCAAGTATTCTCCACTGATCTATCAACCCCTAAGTACTTGTTAAACCCCTTCACTGCCCTGGTACTGTGCTAAGCATATAGTGAGAAGGGATTTATTTGTTTGTTTTTAAGGAAGTCTTAAAACTGAAAAGTGTTTTGATGGCTCAGGCCATCAGGTAAGTGACCTTATGTTGCCTCCAACACAGAAAGATAGTCGAGGCATTAA
Source organism: Dromiciops gliroides (assembly GCF_019393635.1). Taxonomy (NCBI): domain Eukaryota; kingdom Metazoa; phylum Chordata; class Mammalia; order Microbiotheria; family Microbiotheriidae; genus Dromiciops; species Dromiciops gliroides. Next base: position 246,042,620 of record NC_057866.1, on the reverse strand, counting down.
TTTTATTTAATTTTATTTTCTCGGTGATCATTCTGAGAGGAGACATTCTATTAGGGAGGAAAAACAAATGCTGTAGGGGTTAACCACAGGGGACAATGCCAGATGGAGGCTGTGTGGGCTTGGAAGAATCCTGGTGCTGACTGATGAGCCTGAAAGTAAAAACTTGGGTGTGGAATTCCTATGTACTGACATGCATTAGGGACTATGGTATAACAGAACGAATATTATACTGTGGTGTGTGTGTGTGTGTGTGTGTGTGTGTGTGTGTGTGTGTGTGTGTTCCCTGCCCCCCCCTTCCCAATTTCTGACAATGTAGTGATTTGTGAGAATTGTATATTGTCAAAAGGAAGTTAAGGAGAGAAAAGATGGCAGGGAGATGACCTAGGCAGGGACTTGGTGATGTTTTTTGTTTGATTTCAGTAGTGAAGAGTTCAGCTGAAAGTTTGCAGCTCCCTGGGTACTTTCTCTGGTTAAGGCATAATTACTATGTTCAGAGGGACATGCTCATTAGGGAAATAAATTAAACTTGCCTGAAAATGTCTACCCTTGTTTGTTCCTTGGTTTGAATCCATTCCCAAGATGTAGCTCTCCAGAGAGAGGGCTCCCTAGTATCCATTTTACAAGAGAAAATTCTTTAAAAGTATATTTTTCAACCTTTTTTGGGGGGGTGGGGGTGGGGCAGTTAATTGAATTCAACAGAGTGGGCAGGGATTGGTGAATTTCCCTGAGTAAGGACTCCCATGCTCTCTAATGCACTGGAAATCTATTGGTAGGTGAGAACTCCAGGCAATGTTTGAGAAAAAAAATGAATTTATCTGGAATTAGAACAGTTTAGCTTCAGCCTGCTCTTTTATAAAAGGATGAGCTGACACCTTTGGTGTTTTGTATGTTGCCAGGTTTTACTGAAAGGATAGGAAAGTATTTTATATTTTGGTATATATTTATATACTCAATATAATGTACATGGCATAGAGGTGGAATGAAAAAAACAGAAGTAGAAAAGGTGAAAAAAAGAAAAGGTGTCTAGGTCTATAGCAAATAACACTAATTAAGTCTAATTAAGTTCTTCCCATATAATGTCAAGGCACTAGATGAATACTTTGTTGTTCAGTCATATCTGACTCTTCACGACCCCATTTGGGGTTTTCTTGGCAAAGATACTGGAGTGGTTTGATGTTCTTCTCCATCTCCTTCTCCAGCTCATTTGACAGATGAGGAAACTGAGACAAACAGGGTAAAGAGACTTGCCCAGGGTTGCACAGCTAATAAATGTCTGAGATCAGATTTGAAATCAGGTCTTCCTGAATCCAGGGCCAGTGCTCTATCCACTGACAACCTAGCTGCCCATATATATATATATATATATATAAATTTTAGTGAGGCAATTGGGGTTAAGTAACTTGCCCAGAGTCACACAGGTAGTAAGTTTCAAGTGTCTGAGGCCGAATTTGAATTCAGATCCTCCTGAATCCAGGGCTGTTGCTCTATCTATCCACTTCGCTACCCAGCTGCCCCTGCCCATATAATTAATTTCAAGCTCTTATTATTATTATAAAAATATGTAAATCTATAATTTGAATTAAAATTATTTTGAATTCAGATAACAAAAGAGAGCTATTATTGTTCTATGATAGGTCCCTCATTTCCTCTAATTAATCATTAATCACCTGCAGCTGGAACAATAATTCTTTTAATTACCTAGTGTCTGATCTTTAAAAACACATAAGCTGTTTATAGCTTATTTTAGGGTTAGAGCCAAAGTACTATGTACTCTATTATGTAAACCAAGGCGGGTAGGGTTGGGAGGGTGGGGAGATTCTTTTGGCTGATTCAGGATGAGCCCTTATTACTGCTTTTGTGAGGTTATGTAAAGGTGTAATAAACATTGTGTAATATGGCATTTGTATGTAAAATGCTTTGAGAAAGCCAAATGGAGAGTTGACTTTGCAAATCAGTTGGTCACTGTGGATGCCATGCCTTGTCCAGTACAATTGAAAATGTTTCCTCACTGAATTTGGTTCAAGGTTCACCTTGCTTTTTTGGATAATTGTGTGGCATGTATATTTTCAGATTCAGATAACACTAAAGGTGTTGACAGAAGGAAACAGCCACTTATCTGACTTTTCCGTATAGGTCTAGTACAAAGATTTTTTTAAAACCTTGTTAGAACTTGCACCCAGTTACAATAGATGCTACATACAATTTCGCCTGAACCTGTGTCCTACTGGGAAACTCAAAACTGTAATATTCATGAATACTTGTGAAATGTAAGAATATTGTCATTTGTCAGGCAATAATTAACATTTAGGGAAGATTTCAAACAAACAAATCTTTGGACTTGAAAAATAGAAATATAAGTAGACCCTAATGAATTTCCTGAGTTTCATACCTGAGATGGATCATTAGCCACCTTTTTTTCTTATATAAGAGGCTCAGGATTGGTCTGCATGTATACATGCAAGGTGCATCATTACACATTGGATAAGCAGGATTTTCTGATTTCATAGTGACCCTGAAAAAAAAAAAACAACAACAACTCCCAACTTCCCAATTAATTGAGTTCTGAAAGTCTGGAAGTCAGCTGCTTAAAATTCAGATTGGTCTTACTTTATAAAAGTGGGGATTATGTTTGTAGAAGGATCCATATGATTCAATAAGCATTTATTATTAAGTACTTTCAGTGTATGCTAGGCATTGTGCTAAAAACTGAGGAAAAAGTTAGATGCACACACATGCAAACATACATGTTTGAGCCTATTTATTGAAGAATGCATCTGAAATATCATAATTATAGTAACCAAGGATACTTTTAAATTTTATCAGAGGAATGAGATTTTTTCCCCCTTGGGATACTATAGAAACCTATTGAGATGGGATCTAACCCTGAGAGGAAGGTAGAATCCTCTTCCCATTGTCTCCTCTGTTGAGTAGTGGGAACCAAGATTGGAGCTGAGGCTTCAAAGCACTGGTGTAGGATCAATTCCCTTGGCCTGGGGCAGTTGATCCTAGCTTGAAGAACTGGGGGAAGCAATCTGGGGTGGAGGTGGTTGTGATTTTGGAAAATTAAAGGAGAGGATATGCATGGTATAGAAGATCTATGAATTGTGAGAAGATAAGGGAAGTTTTCTCTCCTATTTTTCTATTCCTACTTCTACTTCTAAATACTAGATAAATGAAATTTGGGTGAAGCAAAATGGAGGAGAAGAGCATTCACATAATGCTTCATACCTAATAATAGATCAAAAGCTACAATGCTATGATGGTGGGAGTTCTTAACCTGGACTCTGTGATCTTTAAAAAAAATATAAGTATTTTGATAATTGCATTTCAATTTAATTGCTTTCTTTTATCTTGTTTTATTCATAAAAAAAACAAACATTATTCTAAAAAATGGCCCATAGGACCCCATAACACTAAAAGCTCAAGAACCCTTGTACTATGAGACATTGTGGTTTTACACATTCAGATAGAATTAAAATGACAAAACTATTTTCCTCAGGTTCCATTGGACTTTACTTTTTTAAGGGTGATTTGTAATTCATAAGGATAGTATAGCCTATATAATTAAAAACATTGATGCAACAGTTAATGCATACGTTTTAAAATTTATTATTCCACTTCTTTTTTATATATTTCTTTAAGGGTTTTTTTTTATTACAAATCCATACATAATGAAGATAGTCCTAAAATTATTTTTTTTAAATAAAGACCCATGAATTAATTTAAGATTATAGAATTATAGAACCTTGGTCATGAAATGGAACTTTCAACCCCAAGATTTTAGTCAGGAAACTCAGGTCCAGCGAGTGACTCCCAAGGTCACACACTTAGCATAGCACATCTGAGAAGAAGTGACCAGGCACCCAGACACAGATAGGCCTTCAGCTAAGCAGCAAACAAGTTTATCTTATCATTGTTTTCTAGTCCTAGACTGCTGTACTTTTCACCAGCTGCCCTCAGGCAAATACTCATAACAACAGTAAAGTTCAAAGGGAGGAACTGTGTTTGAGTTTCTCTTATTTTCCCCCAGAGCACCTATCATGACTTGGAGAGAACAGGGATGAAGAGTAGGTGCTCATAAAAATACTTGCTGATTGTTTCAGATATATACAGGTCTATGGTCTATAGATAACTCCCCACAAGGATACATATGCAGAAACAGTGCCAAATGAAGGTGATAGTTTGACACTGATCTGGCTTAAATGGTGTCTGACCTACATAATGGAGTCAAGCTTTCAACTTGTGCGCTTGCTCTCTCTTTCTCTCTCTCTCTCTCTCTCTCTCTCTCTCTCTCTCTCTCTCTCTCTCTCTCTCTTTTTGCGGGGCAACAGGGGTTAAGTGACTTGCCCAGGGTCACATAGCTAGTGTCAAGTGTCTAAGGCCATATTTTCGAAATCAGGTCCTCCTGAATCCAGGGCTGGTGCTTTATCCACTACACCACCTAGCTGCCCCCAACATGTGCTTTCATAATGTTGATGGTGCATGGGAAGATGCTAATCATTCATAGCATGGGATAAAAGCTGCTCCTACAACAGTTTTCACTGGGGGTAGAAATACAGCTTTCAGAAGATTTGTATGAACTGATGCAGAGTGAAAGGAGCAGAAGGACCAGGAGAGCAATTTATATAATAACAAGAACAATAACATTGTAGAGACAAAAGACCTGAACTCTGACTTGCAATGTTTTGGTGTGCTATAATTTGTAGAATATGCTACATTTGTTTCCTCTTGGAGGAAGAAAAAAGTCAAACATTTATAGCTAACATTTTAAATAGAGCATTAATAAAGCCTTTTAAATTTTTTTTTTCATTTGCTCATTATAACAATTTTGTGAGGTAGGAGATATTATTCTCTTCACTTTACAGATGAGAAAACTAAGTCAAAGAAAGGTTAAGTAGTTTGCCCAAGTTCACACAACTACTAAGAGTCTGAGGAAGGACATGAACTTAGTCCTAACTGTAACACTCTTATCCATGACACCATATTTTTGTTTTTAGCTTTTAAAGCATTTCATAAGTGGGCCTCTTTCTATCTTTTAAATTCTTTATACCCAACTCTCCTCTACATACTCTTCAATCCATTGACACTGGCCTTCTTGAAGTTGTTTCCCAAGACATGATCTCTCAAATCGATGAATTTTTGTTGTCTGTGTCCACATTCGTGGAATTTTTGTTCTCTTCATCTCTGCTTTTTAGCCTCTCTGAATTTTGTTATGTCTTGACTAAAATCCTACCTTCTTCAAGAAGCCTTTCTTCCTAAGTCCTCCTTCATCTTAGTGCCTTTCTTTCCCCCAAGATTCTCTCCAATTTGTCCTGTAGCCATTTTGTTTGCCATTGATATATCATCTACTCTATTAGGCAATGACCTCCTTTTGGCTCTATATCCCCAAAACTTAGCACAGTATCTGCCCCATGGTAGGTACTTAAAAATTTCTAAGTGACTTGATTTACTTTGGGTGTAGCTAGAGACTAACTGACAAAACTCATCACAGTTTTTTGAGGGTTTTTTTGTGGAAATTGATCTCACATAATAGATGCTTAATAAAGATGTATTGATTGTCAAAGATAGAAGGGACCTTGGATGTCATGTAGTTTTACTCCCTCATTTTATAGTTGAAGTAACTGAAACAAGTGACTTGAATGAAGTCATCTTGACTTAGCAATGGAAATGAGAAACAAATCCAAGTATCCAGACTAATAGCCTCCTTTTTTTTTCTTTTTAAATTTTTTTGATCAAAAATCTACTTTCTCTCCCTTGTCCTCCAAACTATTGAAACAAAAAAACCCCAAAACTCTTGTAACAAATATGTATTGTCAAGCAAAACAAATTTCTAGTGTCAACCACGTCAAAAGAAAACACGTCTTATTCTGCACCGTGAATCATTTACTTGTCTGTCAAAAAGTAGGTAGCATGCCTCATCATGAGTCCTCTGGAAATCATAGATGGTTGTTTTGGACGGAGTTCAGGTCATTTGTCTTCACAATGTTATTGTTATTGTATTAATTGTTCTCTCGGTCCTTCTGCTCATTCCACTCTGCATCAGTTCATACAAGTCTTCCCAGGTTTCTCTTAAGCTGTCTCCATCACTTCCTTTGGCATACTTGTATTCTGTTACATTTATATTCCATTATTGCCCAGTCATTCCACAGCTGATAAAAACCCTTTTAGTTTCCAGGTCTTTGCTAATATAAAAATAGCTGCTCTGAATATTTTTGTAAATATGGACCTTGTTCCTCTGCCTTTTATCTTGGGAGTTTAGACTTGGTAGTGGTGTCCTTGAGTCAAAGGAACACCATGTCCTTTTTAGGACCTACTTCTAAATAGTTTTCAAGAATTTTCAGTTCCACCAGCCGTGCCTTATTATACCTATTTTCCCACAATCCTCATGCATTTACATTTTTTTCTTTTGGCCATCTTTACCATTCTAATGGGTGTGAAGTGGGACCTCACAGTTGCTTTAGTTTGCATTTCTCTAATACTGATTTGCATTGTTTTTTCATATAACTTGAAAGCTTGTATTTCTTCCTTAGAAAACTGCCTGCTGATATCCTTTCACCTTTCATCAGTTGGGGAACCCTAACCTACCATTTTTGATGTGGGGGTGGGGGAGTAGGAGGGAGGCAGCTGCAGGTGCAGGGGACCTCTAGACTCAAAATTAACAAATTTGATCCATTGTTCAATGTGAATATTAGTAGGGGAGTAAAGTGTTTTGTTTTGTTTCTTTATTATAGTCTCTGCTCTAGTGTGCAAGAACTATTCAGGCAGAGAGTAAGGCATCAGACCACAACATTATTTGGACCTATAGCCATCTGGGATATTTCTTACCATGATGCAGTTGAGATCTTGTGCCCCAAATTTGACCTATTCTGCCTTTTTTCTTCAACTGCAATGTTTTTGTTTTCCTCCATTTTTGTTTTTGGAGGGGATTTGGTTAAAGACATTAAATGTAAAGGGGTTTAAAGATATTTCACTGATTTAATCAATTCTTGAGAATTCAGAAGTAAATCCTAAAAAATATTTTCCCAACAAGCAATGCCCAAAGAAGAGATATGAGAAGTCTCCTCCCTGTCTTCCCTCTAATTCTTTTGGAGAGGTAGGGAGTCCATCATGGGTGTGGAAAATTGCATATATTTTCAAATTTGTTTAATGTACTGGTCAGTTTTACTGCTCCCTTTTTCTTTCTAGCTTTTTCTGTCATAGGGAGTGGCTCTGTGAGAGTGGGGTAGGTACACAGGAAAATTTAGGTCATGTGGAAATAAGATACCAATAGAATTTGCTGTTGTTGTTGATGTTTTTAAATAGCAAATGTTTTCTAAAAGATGCAGCCTATCATTGCTATTTGGAACCAGCCTGATATAATCACTGACAGCAATATCCTGAAGGAAAATTCGAAATCAAGGTGAACCTTTTAGACATGAGAGAACTTTTTCATAGCAGAGCCTCTCTTTCTTGGCTCAGATGTTTACATTTTTTCTCGGATTTTTGGCACAGGTCTGCCTGTAGGACACGGTGCATGTAGAAACACAAACAAACATGATCTTTGCACAGGTGGCTCCGCCTTTACTATCAAACACATGACCGTTAGCCCCAACTCTTGCAATGCCCCAGGTGCCTCTTCTATGTTAGCTGGCAGGATCTTAGGGTTTTGTCTTTGGCTGCCCATCCTGTTCCCTGCTGTTTTCTTCCATCTGCCCAACCGGAATTGGGCCCCATCTGATCAGTACCCTTATGATCCAACTGGAGAGAGTCCCCTCCGCTTGGCCTCTCTCCCACCTGGTATTCAGAGCCAATTCTAGGAGCCCAGAGCAGGTGGTGTTCCCTCAGCCAGTTACCTTAAGTAGTAGCAATTACTGGAAAGTGAAGGGTCTAGAGAGATGGGAGGAGCATCTGTTACTGCAGTGAATTTGGCCCTGAAAAGAGTCAAGGGACCAAAGGAAAGCTAATTCATACTGGGGATGCTTTCCCTGGGGTGCTCTCTCTTGTTGCCTCCCTCGCCTTATTGTTCCGATACTTGCTGATTTAATTCCTGTATCAGTCTTGAGCTGGAACTCAGAAAGTGGGTTGAGATGGGAACCTACAGTTTTTATCCATTACAAAGAAAAATAGCTTTTTCTTTACTCTTCATACATCTATACTTTTGACACATTTGTAGAATTATACTAGTGCTTCACGATTGTCGATTTCTTAAAACATCTGACTCTAATTGGTGTCCATAAGTAGATAGATATAGAAAGAGATATAGATATAGATGTATATGTATGTACGTACATATATATGCATATATACATATACACATTCATATATTCATATACATGCATATAGATATACATACACATATTCAAATATATACAATTATTTCACTCTGATAGGTTTCCTTTTCAGTCCTATGTATTTCATTTTATGCATTTTAAAATATTATTCTGAGAAAGGATCACCAGACTGCAGGGGGTAGGGCTGGTCCATGACACAATAAAGATTAAAAACTCCTTGTCTAAATGGTTCCCTTTCCTGTAAGTTTCATGCAATAGGTTCCATTATCTTTTCTTTTCCTTCCCCCTCTGCCACTCCTCCCTCCGCTCCTGAAAACAAACAAAAAATTACAGAACTCCTTTATCATATAAAGGGCAGCTAGTTGAACACATGGATAGAGCGCCAGGCCTGGAGTCATGAAGACTCCAGTCATTTTCCTGAGTTCAAATCTGGCCTCTGAGGTGATCCTGGGCAAGTCACTTAACCCTGTTTACCTCAATTTCCTCATCTCTAAAATGAGTTGGAGGAAATGGGAAATCACTCTAGTATCTTTACCACTGAGCTTTTTCTCCTTAGTTATTGCTAGGGCCTTTAGGTCTCATGTTCCTAGGTCTCCTTTCCCCGTATATACAACCTCCAGTCCTGTACCACATTACCTTAGGACCAGATGATCTTTTACTTTAAGACAGTGATGGTGACAGGGGCAGCTAGATGGCGCAGTGGATAGAGCACCGGCCCTGGAGTCAGGAGGACCTGAGTTCAAATCTGGCCTCAGACACTTAACACTTACTAGCTGTGTGACCCCGGGCAAGTCACTTAACCCCAATTGCCTCACCAAAAAAAAGACAGTGATGGTGACACTACTAGTACTACTACTGCTACTACTACTACTACTAGCTAGCATTTACAAAGTGATTTAAGGTTTACAAAACAGTTTACACATATTATCTCATTTGATAACTAGAAAACTGGACAAATTCCTTGTACTAATATGCTAATGCACTATAGAATTTCCTTCAGGCCCTCCATCTGCTTCTTAGGCCACACATGTACTTTGTGGCATTTGGAGACAATAAATGATTTTGGGGGGTATTTCTTATGCATCATTTTAACATATAAATTAAGTAAAAAACCCAGATGAGTTGCTTGTAAACTCTTGCTAGCAAATATGACTTTGGAGGCTTATGAGTTTAATTGGATTCTTCCAAAAGTTATCTTCTAAAAATATCACAATGAGGGGCTCTTCTCCCTTGTAAGGTTATGGGTCCCTCTACTGTAGTATAGAAAACTTTGGATTTATTATAGTTCAATAATCTTTTGGGGGTTAGCCTGGGAATTTAAGCATCATTGTTTCTATGCGAATATTCATTTTAGATGGAAGGAAAGAACTCTAAAAATAGCTTCTTCCCTCAGAGCAGAGCTGCCCCTAAAAATGAGCCGGAATTCCATTTGACTTTATTCCTTTGATTAAAAGGAATGATAGTGCATATGGAAGTATCTGGTGAAAGGCTAAAGAGAATAGGAGGTATATATAAGTAAAGATATACAGTGGCCATGGAAAATGACAGAGTGGAAAAAAAATATGTGTGTGTCAGGGTTGGTTCTGTGGGGATACTATGATCTTGGGCAAATATCTTTGTGCCTCAGTTTCTTCATATGTAAAATTTTGGTGACTGGTCTTCCGGTGATCCTGAAGTAGGCTAAGTTTGCTAACAGAGGTCCATTCCCTTTAGTTGGGTGCTCTCCTTCTATTTCCCCTTTCTGTTCTCTCTCCTAAGTATCCCTTGATTTTGGCCTCAAAGTTCTATTCTCTGCTGTCATCCACTCTGTCCTGGGGCACTAGCTCTTATTCATAGGTGTTAATGGGAAAGTATCCCTGACCTGGTATTTGTATTTCAGAGACAATGACTTAACTGAAATGCATGACTGATGGCAGGTACTTGGCAAGCTTGCAGCTCCACCTTTGCCTAGGGCTGGCCCTGGGTGGAGGTGTTGAGAAGGGCTTCCTCCTGCCCGGATTAGGCGGAGTCAAGGGGAACAGCATGCTATTGTGTTCCCACTTTGGGTCCAGCAGTGAAGGGGAATGAGGCATGGACTGGATGAATAAGAATTATAGATCTGCCTGCAATGACCTAACTGGTACTGATAGACTAGGTGGGCAGCTTTGATAGATAACCCTTGATCCTAGTCTAAAATGCTGAGGAATTTGTTTATTTTTGATGCTTTTGCTTATAGGTTGGACATGAGGCTTTTGATGCTAAAGGATCTGACCCTTTCTCTTTCAGCTGTCCCTTTTCCTCCAAGTCATCGGCTCACAGCAAAGGAAGTGTTTGATAATGATGGGAAACCTCGGGTGGATATCTTAAAGGCACATCTCATGAAGGAGGGACGGCTGGAAGAAAGTGTTGCTTTGAGAATAATAACAGAGGGTGCTTCAATTCTTCGACAGGAAAAAAATTTACTGGACATCGATGCTCCAGTCACAGGTAAATCCCACAGACATAGCCCTGCCCACTATACATTCATGACTTATACATGAAATGACAAAGATGGGTCTCCTACGGCCTTCCTATGTATTATAAAATGCTATTCATCTTATTGTGACTTGGTGGTTGTATTAACATTAAAATTGACCAAGGAGGGGGAGGGGGAGTGAAATGTCATTTTAAGTATAAAACAACAATGTAGAAAAATACAGAACTGTTATTATTTTTTGTCATTTCATGTCTGTAAAATCATGCCATTGTTTCAGTGATATTTAAACTGTAGTGTGGTATTATTCCAAGGAAGTAATTCTCCAAGAGAGTATTTTTTTCCCCAATCATTGGAATAGCTGTTTATTAGTGAAGAGAATCAATGGCCCAAGAAAATAAAAGACGGCTACGAGGAAATCTCAGAGGCACAATGGTCACAGTGAAGCAACCCATGGGTGTTAACTTTCCACAAAATATGACTATTCCATTGCTTGTGTGTGTGGGGGGGGGGTGAGAGAATTTGTGACAATCTCTATGCATATGTTTGTTTGTCTTTTGGATGTGTGGGTTTGTTCTTTAACAGAGTTTGCATCATTATAACTTCCTTGAGAAACATCATGGTAGGGTATAAAGAGATGGTCTTGAAGTCAGTAAGATCCTCTTCCTCTGCATGTATTGATGGTGTGGCCCCCTGGGAATAAATATCACTTAGCTTGTCATTCTAAGAAAGCCTCTAAGACTTAAGTTGTGGAGGAAGTGTTGACCTACATGAGTAGAAGTGGTTTTATCACTTGAGATCTCTCTGTGCCAATGATGTCAACATATCCAATCCCTGCTTTTAGAACCCTCCTCTATATAATATATATATACATACACATACATATGTATATGTACATGTATATACATGAATATGTATATATCTATATATCTATGACTACACACACTTACACACATACACACATATGTGTGTGTGTATATATATATATATATATATATATATATATTCATTAACAGCTGTTATTAGCATATGAAACCAACTGGTGGCCAACATGTGTTTTTGTTCCGACCCTTCTAAAGTTACTAAACTTGCTGATTGGCATGTTTAACATACAAGAAAATCTTTATTTTACCTTTCTGATCGAGTAACTAAAATGTTGAGAAGTAAATTTTGGTAACACCTAAACAGAAAGAAAGTAACAGTCTCTAAGGTATTTTGTCTATAAGGGTTTTCTTCATTGCTGAAACTAGATCTCTACAATGGTTTATTTGGCATGGCTCAATTCTGGTTCCCCATCTTCTCTGACTATTCCTTCTCAGTGGCATTGACTAGTGACTCCTCTTCTTACATACCCCCATCCCCCAAAGTATGGGATTCTCCTGTCGTTCTTTCCTCTTCCTTCTTCAAATGAGATAACATTTAGGTGTAAAGCACTTAACACTACACCTGGTGCTTAATAAATATTTGTTCCTCTCCAGTTGTTCCCTGTTATCTTCTTTCTCTAAGTTCTCTCTCTTGACAATTTCATCCATTTCCTTGACTTCAATTATCACCTTTTCCAGGCTGACTCCTCAATCTGTATTTCAGCTCTCAAACTCTCACCAAGACCCAGTCTCATACTTCCAAGCACTTACTGATCTCCTAACCAAATGTCATGACAGTGCCACAAACTCATTTTATCCAAAATGAAACTCATCTTCCTCCGTATCTCACTCCATTATTTCTGTAGATGATACTACCAATCTCTTTGGTTAGCTGCCAGGTCTTTCTATTTTAGTTTGGTTTGGGCTTTGTTTTTCACTGTTGCAGTTTCACTCCTAGCCGTGCTTTGTAGTCTCTCAGTCACCACCCTTGCTCAAGCCCTCATTATCTCTTGCTCAGACTATTGTAAAAGCCTCCTAACCTGTTTCTCAGCTTTAAATGTTTTCCCTTTTCAATTCATCCTTCATATTGTTGCCAAAGAAATCTTTAAAATTATATATACTTATATACTTATGAATAGTTAATTACTATTACTAAAAATTGTTATTAACAATAATCATCACATTATATGCATATATAAAAACTTTAAAGCACTACATAAATGTCAGTTGTTATTGTTATAATGTGGATTCTTATCGTCTGCCAAGTAGAATATGAATTCCTTCATTTCCCTCATCTGGTTCTGATCAATTTTACCAACCTTATTTTATTTTGTTCCCCTTCTTACCTTCTAGACTCCAATCAGACTTTTGACTGGTTTCTGATTCTGTCCTTCACTCTTCCCCTACATTTCTACCTGTTGAAATCAATTTCATCCTTCAACACCCAGTTCAGGTATCACCTCCTCCATGAATTCAGAGCACTTAGAAGGAGACAGAACCTTAGAAATCAGTCCTCCATTTTATTTAATCTTCATTTTCGGGGAAATTGACATGGAGAGAAGTTCCATAGTAAATAAGAGATCTGAAATTGGAACCCAGACAAATCTGCTTCAAAATCCAATGATTATTGCTATCTCTTCCAAGAGTCCACCTCTCCCCCACTACTAGAGGTGATTTCTCCTTCTTGAATCTCTGGCACTGTTATTTTTCTCACATCTCTTATATACTTATTCGTATTGTAGTCAACAAATGGACAAGCATTTATTAAGCACCTGCTCTGTGCTGGGTGGCATGCTAAACACTGGGAATACAAAGAAAAGCAAAAGAGAATATTTTGATGTATAGTAGTATTATTATTGTACTTGCATATTCTCTGTTATAAGTATGTAATTTTCTTCAAGGAAATCACTTTGTCATTTTTTTGTTGTTGCATTCCTTTTCCATAATTGGATGTTGTTCATAGTAGGCCCTGTAAATATTTATTGTCTTGAATTAAATTGACCTCTCTTTATGTCTAAATATTCTTCTAGTGGAATCTATAAAGCTGTTCTAAGGGAGATAGCTTTCCTTGAAGCTAGGTGGCTCAGTGGATAGAACAATAGCCCTTAAACCAGGAAGGCTTGAGTTCAAATCTAACTTCAGATACTATCTATGTGACCCTCACCATGACATTTAATTTCAGCCTTGGCTGCCTATCTCTAAAAGACAGATGATAAAAGCACCTCCTCCCCAGAGTTTTTGTGAGAATTAAACATGCTGCTATTGTTGAAGCACTTGTAAAACTCTCAAGTGCTATATGGGTGCTAGCTTTTGTTGGTGTCATTACAGTGGCATTATTAAAGTGCTATTTCTGAGGGGCAGCTAGGTGGCGCTATAGTGGATAAAGCACTGGCCCTGGATTCAGGAGGACCTGAGTTCAAATCCAGACTCAGACACATGACACTTACTAGCTGTGTGACCCTGGGCAAGTCACTTAACTCCAATTGCCTCACCAAAATAATAATAATAATAATAATAATAAATGCTATTTCTGTAATGGTCAAATTACTGTCAAAACTTTACTGGTTCACTATATAGACAAGCATTTATTAAGCACCTGCTATGTTCTGGGTGGCATGCTAAACACTGGGAATACAAAGAAAAGCAAAAGAGAATATTTTGATGTATAGTAGTAGTATTATTGTACTTGCATATTCTCTGTTATAAGTATGTAATTTTCTTCAAGAAAATCACTGTCATTTTTTTGTTGTTGCATTCCTTTTCCATAATTGGATGAGTTATGACAGTGATTATATATATTTACTGATTCACCTATATAAAAGGAAGAAACACGAATTATTATTCTCACCTCTATCCCACAAGGATATTGGAAGAATATAATGTAATAATTTATGAAAAATTCTTTTAAATTCATGTGAGAGAATTAAAAAAACACACAAATATTATTGTATAATATAACAGCAACAAAATCCACTCTCAGATAGTGCCTATAAATTCATTTTTTTCCTCACATTAATATCACTTTTTAAAGGGAGTCTGTTATGTATCAAGTAGATTTATACTTGCCTTAATAATCTTATCTGATAATAGAAGTCAATATAAATCCGTTTGGGAATTGCTTCTCAATCTTGGCTGTTACCTTTTTTTTTTTTCCTTTTAACTATCCAGGATTCATGTCCAATGCTAATTCTGTATATATTGATATTCTGATACTAGATAGTAAGAGAGGGAGGCACTGGACCTGTAATTTCATCGAGATAAAGAGCTCCCAAATAAGGAAAATATCTTTGTAAATGTAGGACAGCAGGTACTTTTATAGCAACCTACCCAGGGTCACACAACAAGGATGTAACCAAGGTTGTTGGCCTTGAACCCATTTTTTGCTGGCTCTGCAACCAGCTTTCTGTCTATTGAATACTATGCCACAAAGTATCAATAAAATGTATGATAATAAAGAGCATACATAAAATAATTTTTTAAAATGATTCACCAGGTGTACCAGCTAGATCATTCCTTTTTTATGACTAGCCTTATACTACCATAGAATGTTGCCTGTTAGAACCAGAAGGGACTTAAAGATCGTGCCATCCAACCCCTGTTCTCCCCTTATAGAAGAAAAAACAAGGCCTAGAAAAGGTGTGATTTACCAAAAGTCAAACAAGTAATAAGTAAGAGTTGAGGTCTTATCCTATCATTTATTTATTTATTCATTCATCCATTCATTTATCTATTTATTTAGTGTTCTGACATTAAAGAACAGATAGAGACTGTGCTTTGGAAGACCATCAGATTCAAACCTGGAGTAGAAAACACTTCCAGAGATACTAGACTGAAAACATTCTGAAGAAAATTTGTTGTCTTTGCACTTCTCAAAGACAAAAAAACCTATTATTCAGAGAAAAAAAGTCTTATGGTAGGAACAAAGGAACTTCAAGAAGTGATGTCCTAGGGCAGCTAGGTGGTGCAGTGAATAGAGCACCAGCCCTGGAGTCAGGAGTACCTGAGTTCAAATCTGACCCCAGACACTTAACACTTACTAGCTGTGTGACCTTGGGCAAGTCACTTAACCCCAATTGCCTCACTAAAAAAAAAAAAAAAAAAAGAAGTGATGTCCTGGTCAGCTAAGGGCTAATGGAGCACCTGATGCATGGGTTCCCCTGTACAAAAAAACAAAACAAAACAAAACAAAAAGATACTAGCCCCTCACTCATTTACAGATTTAAGGGTCTACAGAACATTCTTAGGTAGCTTGTTCTTCCATCCTGTTCTGATGACAAACCGTTGGGTGTGTTTTAGATGGGATTCTCATTCAGCTCTGGGTCACACTAGATCGCTTTTGAAGTGCATTCTATCATTCTGAGGTTTTTTTGGAAAGGGTGGGAAAGAAGTTTCCAGGGTGGGAAATCCCTCCATCTACACAGATTGTAACACATGTGAAACATTTATTAAGTTTTAAGGAATTGTCTGAAGTGTATAGAGTTTAAGTGATTTATCTAGGTATTCAGTTGTTTTTTAGTTATATCTGAGTCTTCGTGACCCCATTTAGGGTTTTCTTGGCAAAGATACTGGAGTTGTTTGCCTGTTCCTTCTCCACCTCATTTTACAGATGAATAAACTGATGCCAACAGGGTGAAGTGACCTGCTCAGGATCACACAGTTAGTGTCTGAGGCTGGACGATGAATTTTCCTGACTCCAGGCCCAGCATTCTATCCACTGCTAAGTGGACATGACACTCTTAAGTGTATCAAAGACAGGCAGACTTTGAACCCATAAATCTCCTTTTGAGCCCAGATATCTAGTACTGTTTCTATCCTAGCAGTCTCATAGCTACAGATGAATAGAAGGAGAAAAAATTGCATTGGAAATCAGACCCGGAATTATAGCCAACTCTCTTGAAATAAAATTGCTTATTTTTACCTAGGAGTAACCATAAGAATCATTGTAATGTAGAGCACATACACTGGAAATATAATCTAAAAAACAAAAACCTTTTTTTTTTTTTTTACCACATCTACTGTTATTATTCTCAAAAAGGTCAGATCTCTAAGTAGCCTCAAGTAGCTTTTATTACAATCCTTTTTTTCTTTTCCTTTTCTTTTCTGAGAGCGTGAGGGCGGACGTAATTGTGGTTAAAGATAAAGAAGGAAAAAGTGTATTCATTGCCTCAGGGTCAAAGAGGAATTCACCCCTTGCTTTGCATCCCTGCATAAATTAGAAACTGTTCTACCCTATGAATGTCCCTCTAAGGTGGAAAAAAAGAGAATCAGTAAAAAACTATCATTTTTATTACTTTCTTCAGCTTACAAAGTATTATGCTATTTGTGTCTAATTTGGATTTTTTTTCTATCTGATACATATGACTCAAGAATGTAAAGCTTATTAAAAACATAAAGAATAAAATTAATTTTTTGAAAAATTAAAAAAAAATCCCTAACAAGCAAACAAGCCAGGAATGCTGCTGAGATACATAAGAATGAGTTTAGCATATGGTAGCCATGAGAAAACCCTCCCATTATAAACTCAGCATGGGTCAGGACCATATCAGTATGCCACCTCCAGTCCAGAGAGCCACTCCTTAAGAAGCAGGGGAGAAATTGGCAGGAGGTTCCCAAGGTGATACTGAAATGGTTGGAAAATAGAACATGAGTAGAAAGGTTATAGAAATGAGGATTATTTAACTTGAGTAGAGACGGCCTTTGGAAGGTTAATGTGGATTGGTTTTTAACAGTCTTCTAGGCAATTAGGCAGTTCCCCTTGGATGGGTGAACAGGTTCCAACACAGGCTCTCATTGAGAAAGCCTATATAGCATTTGAAAAAAAAATCAAATGCCATATGTATATAGAGGCATGATGGCAAAGGTCAATGGCGTCATGGACCCCCTATAGACCTCATATTGACTTAGAAAATTACATATCAATATTATCTATGTTTTAATATATTTTTGTTTATTTGTGAAATATTTTCTGATTACATTTTTATTTTTTTTTGGTAAGGCAATGAGGGTTAAGTGACTTGCCCACGGTCACACAGCTAGTAAGTGTCAAGTGTCAGAGGCCAGATTTGAACTCAGGTCCTCCTGAATCCAAGGCTGGTGCTTTATCCACTGCGCCACCTAGCTGCCCCCCCCCATTACATTTTAATCTGGTTTGGGTTGCACTTGATAGTGTTGTGGGCTGTAGCCCGATAGTTTGATTTTTTTTTTAATTAGTTTTCTTTTCTGACACATCTGGCATAGTATATGTGGAAAGTTGCCCTCTAAGCCAGTAAGATCCAGTTTTAGTCTCTCTTCTAACACTATATGACCTTGGACAAACCAATTAATTTCTAGGTGCTCTAGACCAAAGCTTCTTAAACTGTGGGTTATGACCCCATATGGGGTCACGTAACTGAATGTGAGGGTTGCAAAAAAAAATTGACAACAGTAAAAGGTTATAGATATCAATTTTATATGCCTGTATTCTCAGGGTTGTGTAAAAATTTCTCTGGAGAAAAGGGTTCGCGAGTTGAAAAAGTTTAAGAAGCCTGGTCTAAGTAACTTTCAAAGAAAAGGTGCCAACCTGCATTGGTACAGGAAGTTTCTTCACCCAGGAGTTCCTTGAAATCACCATTCCAGATCCTATCCCTCACTCCTTACCCCTATGTACTATAAATTACTATGCACATATTATACATCTTTCCCCTCATGTTATTATTATTATAATCTGCTTATTATCCCCATTTTAAAGATGAGGAAACTGAGGCAAACAATATATTACTTGCTCAGAGTCACATGGCTAATAAGTGCGGTAGGTACAGTGCTTTATCTACTGTTCCACATAGCTGTGTTTCATTGGACAATCCCTACTCTCACTAATCATGGGGATTGTCTCTAAGGCAACCCTATCTATTCATATACCCCAACATATCTCCTCTCGTTCCGCCCCCGCCCCCACTTCTGCTGTATAAACTATGGAACCGCCCCTTTTCTCAGCCAAGCTTTGGTCTCTTAAAGCGGTTGTAATCTATGTGCTGCGTGCCAATAGCTAGCTGTAGCTACAGAGCTGTCATTGGGAAAGACGCAATATCCATTCCTGGGTAGTGCACATTGAGTAAAAGCCCTACCTTCACCCTGTTCATTGTTTATGACTTGGGGTAGATTGCAAATCTCATCACTTTATCTTTCCCATAATCCCTCCATTGATACTGCTTATTAGTGAAGGGTAACCCAATTCTTCTAGTCATCCAGCTTCAATTCCTCACTGTTCTTCACCCTGCCCATGCAATCAGTTGGCACATTGTGTTGATTGTACCTTCCCTTCTTTCCCTTCCATTATCTTCTCAGTACTCACATGGCCATTGCCTTCTTGCAGGCCCTCAGAACCATAGGTTTTTGCAGTAGCTCCATAGCCAGTCAGGTCACCAGTGCCCCAGGTGGATTGTTGTTGTTGTTGTTGAGTTGTTCAGCCGTGTTTGACTGTGACCAAGTCCATGGGGTTTTCTTGGCAGAGATACTGGAGTGGACTGCCATTTCCTTCTCCAGATGGATGACAATCTGCATTGTTGGAAGGAATACTCTTACCATTTAGATGAGAGATCCATTTGAGCATTTGAACATTCCTAAAATGTCTTCCTTCAAGCAATTAATACTGAAGCATTCTGATACTTAGAGTAAAAAGTTGAAGCGGCTTTAAGTGGAGGCTACGTTCTTTGTTTCTGAGAGAGAGAGACAAAGACAGAGAGAGAGACAGACAGACAGACAGAGACAGAAAGACAGAGACAGTGACACAGAAACAGAGAGACAGAGACAGAGAGAGAAAGAGACAGAGAGACAGAGACAGAGAGACAGACAGAGAGGGACAGAGAGACAGACAGAGAGGGAAAGAGAGAAACAGAGAGAGACAGAGACAGAGAGAGGCAGAGAGACAGAGAAACAGAGACAAAGAGACAGAGACAGACACACAAAGACAGAGACAGAGGCAGACAGAGACAGGAAGAAGCAGAGGCAGAAACAGAGACAAAAAGAAAGAGAAACAAGTAGATCCAAAATGAATTCGAAGGTAGTTTTAAGACTTAGTAATTTCTTTCTTCCACATTTCATTTTGGGATTAAGCATATTTTGTTGAACACCAGCTCACTGCCAGTGTCTCCCTAGTAGATTTGAAGGTATGTCAGGAGATTATGCATGCCACCTCAATTCTTACGGGAATTTAGGGGAAAATGGAGGTGAAAAGGATGGGCCAATGTTGTGGGATTAGAGGATTCGGTGCTAGGGTGCTAGCCAGTTTACTTCATGGAGACAAGCATGTTTTATTCAGAGAAGTATTTGAAGGCAATTGTGGGGTCTATTTTAAGGGAGATGGAAGACAGAAAATAAAATAAGAAAGGAAAAATATATCTATCTTTTTTAAACCTTTGCCCCCTTGATTTTATTTTTGGAGGTGAGTTTGAGGAAATCTATGTGAGGGGACAACATATAATATGCAAATAGGGTATGTGAACATACTTTGTCTGCCTCTGTTCCTGTGTGCATGTGCTTATGTCCCTGCATCTGGACAAATCTTGAACAGAACAGTAAGCAAAATAACCTTTCTTGATCTGCTGAATAGCTAGAGTCCCAGACAGTCAGGGATGATGGCCATCACAAGCCAGATGTCTGCTGCTGTTCCCATTCTTTTACATAAGTTTTTATCCCTATTGCTTACCCGGTGAAACAGATGAAATCCTAGTCTGATAATATCTCTAAATATAAACTGACTTCTAGCCTTGAACCCATCCAAACATTGGGATTGATCACTTAGGCTACAATCAGTTTTTAAAAATCATTTGTTCGGGGGCAGCTAGGTGGCGCAGTGGATAAAGCACCAACCCTGGATTCAGGAGGACCTGAGTTCAAATCCAACCTCAGACACGACACTTACTAGCTGTATGACCCTGGGCAAGTCACTTAACCCTCATTGCCCTGCAAAAAACCCCAAAAAACAAAAATAAAAATCATTTATTCCTGTTGTGTTTTGGCCATTAAGTGCTCCTATAGATTTCAAAGGTTAGATAAGATTCATGTCTTTATAGATGCCTATAGTATATAATAATCTCTGATAGATTCATTAAGGGGCTATAAGCCAAAATACTCTATGACGCCCAAGGGGTTGTATGAGGAAGAAGATCTGAGAAGATAACATTTAAAATGGGCATTTCAAAGGGTGGGTAAGAATTTGACATGCAAAGAAGCAAACAAAAGACATTCAGTAATGGAATCAGAGGGAGCAAAGGTAAGGAAACTAGAAAGCATTGGTGGTCTTCATGAGTACAGAGATCAGCCCAGTTAGGCAAGAAGATAGAAGGGGAGTAACATTATGTAAAGTTGGAAAGGTAGGGAAGTCACAAGTGTTGTTTTTTGGGTTTTTTTTTTGGGGGGGGTCTTAACTACCAGGCAAAAGTGTTGGAAGCAGACTCAATAAATGACAAAGAAATATTTGGGGCAGAGAAGTGACATGACTCTGTGTTTAAGCAATTATGAAAATATCATTCTTAAGTATTCCATGGGCTAATTAACAATAGTAGAAGTAATTTAATGAAGTAATTTTCAGGGCAGCTAGGTGGTACAGTGGATAAAGCACTGGCCTTGGATTCAGGAGGACCTGAGTTCAAATCTGACTTCAGACACTTGACACTTGCTTGCTGTGTGACCCCGGGCAAGTCACTTAACCCCCATTGCTCCGCAAAAAAAAAAAAAAAAAAGTAATTTTCAATCTAAAAAGAGATTTAGAGTTATAAGGATCTTAGAGTACATCAGGTCCAACCTCCTCATTTTATATTTGGGGAAACTGAGCCCAGGGTCACACAGCTTGTAATTGTCAGACACAATTTGACTCCACCACCAGCACTTTATCTACTGAACCTCCCTCTAGTACTTCCAGATAATACAATTTCCTATAGTACAGATGTTTTTAAATTCCATATATATAGAAATATATTATATATCTATATATTTATTTATTTATTTTAAGTTTCGGGATACATTTGTTCAACTTCCACTTTAAGTCTCTGATTAGGGTTTATTTATTTTCATCAGTAGCTTTTAAAGAATTTTTCATTAAGTTCTCGAGAGTGTTGCTTTTCAACAGTAGACCTTGAAGTTTATCTATTGTCTGTGCATCTTTTCCCTTTCCTGGCCTTTCATCGCACAGAATGCTCCTCTCGGATTTTTGAAGCAGAGCCAATGGCATCCACAGTTTGTTTCTGATCAATGTTATTCACAAAGTCAGCTTCGGCTGGTCTCCATGCTGAGTGGACATATCCCCATCAGCTGGGCAAACTGCTAATCTCCACAATTTGTCTGTTTCCTGAAGCAGGGGATTTGTCCCTGGTAGAGCACAGGATTCCCTCCTAGGCCAATGCCTGCCATTTAGCATGCCTTGTCGTTGCCAGGAGAACCCTCTGGCTTTGTTCCTGGATCCAAGAGTGGACTTGTGGCCAAGTTTAAGGTCATGGCATCCCTTCCCTTAAGGCAGCTGACGTCAATTAGGAGAATTCCCCCGGCCTGTTCTCTTGGGAGAGTTAAGTGGGGCTAAGAATGCTGAAAATTCTGGGACCAAAAAGAATACCCTTTGCTTTTCTCCTCTTATCTTCTGTCACAGAGAAGGGTAGGGTCTGGCAATATGTGGAGGCAAAATATATCCTGGAAGCCATTTTGCCCATCTGTGACCTCATTGTGTAAACCTGTAATGCCTGGCCCCCAGCCAGGTATCTATTTTAGTGTCTGTTCTACTCCTAGCTCCATTATATTATGGAAGAGTGGAGGAAGGCAGAGCTGCTTTCTTCCATCCTGGGTGATATCATCAAATCCTTCCTCTGCCATCTCTGCCCCTCCCACTTCTGGCCTTTGGCTTAAAAAAAAAAAAAAGATAGATCACTTCACAGAGAGCTAGGGCATATGGTTCCATTCTCAGGTTGACCCCTGACCTACTCTTCAGTCGTTTTCACCTTCCTGAGGCCTCTATTATTCTCTGAGAGGGACAAAACCATAAGCCTATATTCTCTCCTTTTGATTTCAGAAATTAATCATTAAAGCACATCTTTGCCACACATTTTCATTTTACATAAAGGAAATTCCTGGAGTAATTGTTTACTAAAGTTGTTTTCATTATTAGTGATACATATCTAACTTTTTGCACTTGAAATGGTTAGGAAAATTATTATTATTAATAAACAAGCTTGGTAAACAATTGTCAACCTAATTAAATATTATATTAAGTAGCAAAATTGATGGACATGTAATAGCTATAATAACTTTTAAGTTATTCCATTTTCACACTTAGCCAAAATTTAGTTTAGCAAATTTATTATGAACTTGATGTTGTTCAATAGGGTCCAATTTTTTGGCACCCCATCTACTGTCCATGGAGTTTTCTTGGCAAGTCTACTGGAGTGGTTTACCATTTCCTTCTCTAGTAGATTAAGGCAAACAGATGAAGTGACTTGCCCAGGGTCACACAGCTAGGAAGTATCTGAGCCTGGATTTGACCTCAGGTCTAGAATCAACAAAGTTAAACAAAAATTTAACATGCTTAATAGAGGCAGCTGGCCTAATGGATAGAGAAAAGTCCTCATAGTAGGGAAGACCTGGGTCTCAAGCCCTGCCTATGATAATCTATCAGTGTGCCTTGAAGCAAGTCACTAGATCTCTCTAAGATTGGAAATTGACAAGAGGTTGCTGATTTGCTTTGATAGAAAGGGGTTCCTAAGAATTTTTTTTCACACCAGGGCTTTTGAGTCAGAGATAGATTTCGGGAGATCCGTAAACTTGGATGAATAACCATCACCTCAAAAAATTACATTTTGATTTTCACTAATCTTACAGGTTATGAATTACTACAACTATGAATTATAAAAAAAACCCCAACATATGTATCATAGCTGTCCAGAGGCTACACTACATTGAATAAGTATGTGTATCTATGTATATATATATTTATGTGTATATATGTGCATATATATGTGTGTGTGGATAGAGAGAGAGATAGGTTGATAGATGATAGAGAGATAGAATTTCCAAATTCTTAGTGCAATGAAAATAAGGAGAAAAGGGGGGAATTATTAATGAAGGAGCAAATTTCCAGAAGTGACAGGTAGAAATGAGATCAAAGGAAGGACCCAAGAACAGTGGTTGGTGTTATCAAAGAGAAGGACACCTTCATCCTGAGACTAGAACAGAGGAGAGAATGAGATGATGCTGAACGATTTACATATTATCTTGTATTGTTCACTGATTGTTTTGTCTTCACTAATCATGTCCTCAACTCAATTTTAAATTTCATGGAGTCGGGAATCTTGTTTTATTTTTTCAGTATTCCTTCCAGCATCTGAAATAGCACTGAGAACATCATATGTGCTTAACAAATATTTGTTGACCAATATAGGAGTAGAAGAGGTCTCCAAAACTGTAGGTAGAAGATGACTAAGAGCTAATGTTTATAGTGTCCTCATAATACAAGGTTTTTCATGGGAGCAGAGTGGCTAATCTATCCTGAGATTTAAAAGACTATATCCTGCACTCAACAAGGAAAATATTATCTACAATGATAATAATAGGAGCATGTGTGACTGCCAAATAAACAAGCTAATATGACATCACGTTGAGGTTAACCTATGGGCAACCTATGGTACAACATGACTAGTCACTTAGAATTCTACTTCCTTATTCCATAGAACTATGGGTGGTTGGTGTTTGACAAGGAACTCAGAGATAATCTAGTCTTAGCTCAAGATCAGGATAAGGATAGAGACTGGATGTGATTTCACTGGTATAGGTAATTCCTGGGTGAAGAAGTTCCCAGTACCAATGCTAGTTAGCACCTTTTTTTTGCAATTTATTATCTTGAGGGTCATCTAGGGAACTAAGTGTCTAAGAGACCTGTCCAAGGTCACACAACCAGTATGCTTCCGAGACACAATTTGAAACCAGTTATTCCAGATGCCAAGTCCAACTTTATCCATGAGGCCATGCTACCTCTAAACATGGCATTTTATAGATTCGGAAACTGAGCTCCACAGATGTATAGTGAGTGATACTCAGAAAAATTACTAATTACTAATTCAGAAGTGAAATAACAAAAGGGATATCCCTTGAAGTTTGTATGAAGTATATTTAGGGTTAATAAAAGCAGTTTAAACTTATGCTAATCCTTCCCTCCAGAGGTAATAGTAGCTAAAAATATTTCAGTTCAGTTGTTTTTCAGTTGTGTTCAACTCTTTATAACCCCATTTGTGGTTTTCTTGGCAAAGATACTGGAGCGGTTTGCCATTTCCTTCTCCAGCTCATTTTACAGATGAGGAAACTGAGTCAAACATGGTTAAGTGACTTTCCCAGGGTCACACAGCTAGTAAGTGTCTAAGGCCAGAGTTGAACTCAGGAAAATGAGTGTTCTTGACTTCAGGGCCAGCACTATATCCACTGCATTCTCTGTGACATCTAGCTGCCCAAATAAAATGGGCACTCAGTAATTCTTGCTAAAAGAAACCCAGTATACTCACTGCAGATATAGAAAAGGGAAATACCATTCAATTACAAAATGACAGTTACATGACATTAATGACTATATTAAACTAAGGTCTAACAAAATGGATGCCAATTAGTATATTGATGGTAACCCTAGTAAATAAGAATGAAAACCTGCTGGGACTGAGGATCTGTTAATGCACAGGGCACGAATACACTCAAACTTATTCAACTTTAACTTTTCCATTGTATCTCAGTGTGTAGTGGGTAATGACATCATTGAAGCTCTCCTTAGTGATATCTTTCATAAGAATTATTTATTAGAGGCTTGGTAAGGAGAAGTAAAGTTTTATAATTGATAAAGCTCCCCTATGTTGGGACTCATTACTTTGACATAGGAAATGTTTCAATTTAAAATATTCACTGTACACTTTTAGGAACACATCCAGTGAGAGATTAAAGAATAGCTGATCATTTGAAATGACTTCATAACAATTTGCTACTTCACATCATTTCCAAAATAGAAAAGACTCAAGCTCTTCTGTTGAAATATTTTTGTTTGGTTTGTTTTCACATTCTAGATAAATGGAAATTGGCAACTGACTTAGATTAAAAAAAAATATTCTTTCTTTTTTGTTTATAGTAGAAAAATATCTAGTTACCTTTATTCTTTTATAATTAGGGTACATAATACCTTAGACAAAAGCACAGAATTCACTTGTCCTTTACCAGTAACTTCTTATTTTGCAGCAAATGTCTTTCTCATGGAAATAGCATAAAGAGGGGAGAATATTTTTCAAAGAAAAACTCCAGTATCTTTCTGCATCCTTAGAAAACAAAACTATTTAAAAAAAAAGAAAACAAAACTATTGTCTTCAGGAGACTTACAATGCTGCTATCATATGAAGTATTTGGGTGAAATAAAAGGATGGGAGATTTCAAAATTTAGAGATGGAAAGGATCTTGGAAATCATGTGGTTTAGTGTTCTGATTTTACACATGAGGAAACTGAGATTCTGAGATGTTTGGTAACTTGTCCAAGGCCCTAAAGGAGAGGATTTGAACCCAGTTCCTCTTATTCTCATTCCAACATCTTTCTATCATGATGCTCCCTGACATGAAATTCCTTAACACTTGTTTGCTTTTAACCTTCTGATTGAAAAATCAGGTGTCAGCATCGTATTATTATAACTTTTTAAAGAACTTGGGGATATGTAAGTAGGTACTTGACCTTAGGATTGACTAGATGTATGGTGAAATACTTCTCAGTCCACTTCTGAGTTGTCATTCACCTAACAATAAATGGAGACTAGTGAAGGGGAGGGGGGTGTGAAGAACATTGTTGAAGAGGGCTATCTGTGGCATGAAGGGTAAAATTCAATTGTTAAGCTAGCAGCCAACATTTCCATTTGACTTTATTTGTAATAAAGTCATTTACTTCAAGAAAATACTTTATTCTGCTTTTTTATATTTTCTTCTGACTAAAGATCTGTCCATTTTAATTAAAGTTTACATGTTATTCTATTGTGTTGCTCCAGCTTTGGGGACTAGTGTCTGACATTTAAGTTATGAAATCTATGATGATTTCATAAGAAGAATTTTGTTTCAGGCAATCTGTTGTTAAAGAATTCACTATCTCTAAATGTGTTAACTGATTTGAGATGCCACCTGGTGGTTTCTGCTTGATACATATCCTTTTGCTTCAAGCTGACATCATAGTCTTGCTTCCGTTTTTGTTTGTTTGTGAGGGAGAGTGACTTTTGAGAAGACACATGCCAACATTTGTTAGCATCTCTAACACGGGGAGGTACTTTTGTGTATCTGTTTTTATAACCACAAAGTGTTTTAAACTCATATACTTGATAGCACCTCAGTATTTGATTTCATTCTATTCATTCAGCACATTTTTACTGAGTGCTTATTTTGTATTAGATCTTCTCACCTCTGCTCATATAACTGTTCTTTAAATTATATCATTTAGTAAGTCAAGGGGTCTTTTTGTTTTCTTCCTAAATCTCCTAAATGATTCACTAAAATATTTATAAAACTAGGGATTTTGTTGACTGATAAAATAATGCTTCATGGGCTATTTGGATACCAGTTGATAAACTAGAGGTTAACAGAACCATCATAAGTATTAAACAATAATGATGGATTTGAATTTTTTTTATCTTTTAAAAATAAAGTCATGCCCCTTCAAAAGTAGACATCAGTGTGATTTTTATTTTGACTACTTTAAAATTGATTCTAGAGACATGATAGTCATGTTTGTATATGTGTCTATATCAAAACAAGTGAAAAATATATAAGTTGTCAGCATTTATGATTATTAAATCAAGATCTGGCCTTAGAGCCAGCAAGATGTGGGTTCAAATCTCATCCTTGGAAAATACTGGCTGTGCGACCTTGGGGAAATCATGTGATCTCTCCTTGGCCCTGGCAGTAAAGAAATGCATTGGGAAAGTGAATTAATCTCCTCACCAGAGGAATTCTGAATTGATAAGATGCAGAAGATAATGCAGTTTTTCTTTTTGTTCTTGTCATTAAAGAGGCAGCTTAGGTGGTGCAATGAATAGAGAGCACTGCACTTAGGAAGACCTGAGTTCAATTCAACTTCAAACATTGACTAGCTGTGAGACCTTTGGGCAAGTCACTTGATCCTTTTCTGCTTCAGTTTCCTCTTCAGTAAAATGGGGAT